>NC_092250.1:7303724-7353724 GCF_036320965.1 Panulirus ornatus | reverse complement strand
GCGCACAACTCTATCCATAGCCCACGCCTCGCAACCATACAACATTGTTGGAACCACTATTCCTTCAAAAATACCCATTTTTGCTTTCCGAGATAATGTTCTCGACTTCCACACATTCTTCAAGGCTCCAAGAATTTTCGCCCCCTCCCCCACCCTATGATTCACTTCCGCTTCCATGGTTCCATCCGCTGCCAGATCCACTCCCAGATATCTAAAACACTTTACTTCATCCAGTTTTTCTCCATTCAAACTTACCTCCCAATTGACTTGACCCTGAACCCTACTGTACCTAATAACCTTGCTCTTATTCACATTTACTCTTAACTTTCTTCTTTCACAGACTTTACCAAACTCAGTCACCAGCTTCTGCAGTTTCTTACATGAATCAGCCACCAGCGCTGTATCATCAGCGAACAACAACTGACTCTCTTCCCAAGCTCTCTCATCCACAACAGACTGCATACTTGCCCCTCTTTCCAAAACTCTTGCATTAACCTCCCTAACAACCCCATTCATAAACAAATTAAACAATCATAGAGACATCACACACCCCTGCCGCAAACCTACATTCACTGAGAACCAATCACTTTCCTCTCTTCCTACACGTACACATGCCTTACATCCTCGATAAAAACTTTTCATTGCTTCTAACAACTTTCCTCCCACACCATATATTCTTAAAACCTTCCACAGAGTATCTCTATCAACTCTATCATATGCCTTCTCCAGATCCATAAATGCTACATAGAAATCCATTTGTTTTTCTAAGTATTTCTCACACACATTCTTCAAAGCAAACACCTGATCCACACATCCTCTACCACTTCTAAAACCACACTGCTCTTCCCCAATCTGATGCTCTGTACATGCCTTCACCCTCTCAATTAATACCCACCCATACAATTTACCAGGAATACTCAACAAACTTATACCTCTGTAATTTGAGCACTCACTCTTATCTCCTTTGCCTTTGTACAATGGCACTATGCAAGTATTCCGCCAATCCTCAGGCACTTCACCATGAATCACACATACACTGAATAACCTTACCAACCAGTCAACAATACAGTCACCCCCTTTTTTCATAAATTCCACTGCAATACCATCCAAACCTGCTGCCTTGCAGGCTTTCATCTTCTGAAAAACTTTTGCTGCCTCTTCTCTGTTTACCAAATCATTTTCCCTAACCCTCTCACTTTGCACACCACCTCGACCAAAACACCCTATATCTGCCACTCTATCATCAAACACATTCAACAAACCTTCAAAATACTCACTCCATCTCCTATGAGTCCACGGGCAAAATGAAACACGATAAGCTCCAAAGTGCACTTTCGTGTAATAATCACATCATCAGGGAAGACACAAGAGAGCAATATAAGACAGTTGATATACATCGAAGAGCCGAAGCTAGGACGCCATTTGGTAAACATGAGATTGTCCAAGTTATACAACGAGCGTTCATAAACTTATCCTTTTACAAGTTTTATCAACAATAAAGTTATCTAATTTGTTTAGACCATCACTAATATTAAGATTATAATTCTCTGTGTATTCAATAATAGAAGATTCAATGATATTTTTCGTGGTAATAGAGTTAGAGTTTTATAACTGAGATGGCATTACTCATAGTTTTAAACAAGGCATTTGATTCTTGTCCCGTTCTTATACTATATTTATGTTGCTTAAGTCTAACAGAAAGTTCCTTACTAGTCTGCCCAACATACAATTTATCCTAATTTCCACATGGCACTTTATATGCATCCTAGAGAATTTTTTGGTGAATTCCTGATTAAGAAATTCTTTATAGTATTATTGTTGCCGTAGGCAACAATAATACTATAAAGAATTTAAGCAACATGAGCAGTAAAGTGAAATTATTATCAAAAGGGAGAAATAAAAGATTCTTTGTGTGAATGGGAGGTTTATGCTCAACTCTACAGAATGATTACTTTGCTAACTTAAGGGATTTATCAATGAAAGATCTAGGGTACTTTAACTCAGATCCAATAGAATATACCTTCTCAAACTCATCATCAATAAACTCTGGACTGCAAATACGTAATGCCCTAAGGAACATAAATTCAAATGATGATAATTCAACTCTGTCATGTTGAGATGAGTAATAATGGATATATGAACAACATTGGTAGGTTTTCTGTATATGCTATACTTAAACTTGTTTCCTTGCCTATGGATCATGCAATCTAAAAATGGTAACATACCATTATTTTCATTTTCTACGGTAAATTTGATGGAAGGTACTAAATTGTTAAGTAGGGGGAGAAATATTCGTAAATTTTCATTTGTTGGCCAAACACAAAGAACATCATCTACATACCTAAACCAAATTGCATTAGAAAGTAAGATATCCTTTCGTAAATTTGTTTCAAAAAATTCCATACAAAGATTAATTAGTACTGGTGAAAGAGGGTTACCCATTGCCATATCAAATTTTTGAGCGATATAATCTCCATTGAATTGAAATACAGAGTCTTTTATACACAATTTTACCAGTTCAATGAAAACAAACTTTGGAACAGGTAAATGAATATCATCGCAGACATCAAATAGATATTCTAAAAGGTCATCAACTGGAACTTTAGTGAGAAGTGAGGAAACATCAAAGCTAACTAGTTTGAAATCAAAATTAACATTGATATTGTTTCGGTTGTTGACTAAATGTACATTGTTCTTGTTATTAGAATTTGATACCTCACCCATTAAAGGGCTTAATAAAAAAAACTCACTATTTTGACAATTTATATGTGATGGAGCCTACTGAACACACCATAGATCTTGCTGGAAAATTCTGTTTATTCATTTTGATAAGTCCATACATACATGGCAATGAAGGGGACAAAGATGACAAACTTTCCTTTCTTTATTGAAATGGAGTTTAACTGCCTCTAAGGGATTTTTACTAAGTTTAAAATATGTTTTATCATCATTTAAACGATCATTCATTTTAGATAGATTGTTACTTTTGTCTAAAATTGCAACAGCGTTAGCCTTATCTGCTTTACTAATATGTATATCCTTGTCTCTTTGTTAAAGTGTTAATAGCCTTTATAAATCTTTCGGGGCAATTAGGTTCTATTGGTTTTAACAAATTGGCATTCACTAAACCCTTACAGATATTAGTGGATAAGGTATGAAATTCTAATGTTATGAACAATGTAGATTTAGTCAAGAGCCTAAACAATATCGATGTTAAATTTGATTTCAAACTAGTTAGCTTTGATGTTTCCTCACTTTTCACTAAAGTTCCAGTTGACGACCTTTTAGAATATATATTTGATGTCTTGGATGATATTCATTTACGTGTTTCAAAGTCTGTTTTCAGTAAACTGATGAAATTGTGTATAAAAGACTGTATTTCATTTCAATTGAGATTATTATGCTCAAAAATGTGGTATGGCAATGGGTAACTCTCTTTCACCTGTACTAAGTAATCTTTATATGGAATCTTTTGAAACAAAATTACTAAAGGGTACTTTACCTTCTAATGCAATTTGGTTTAGGTATGTAGATGATGTTCTTGGTGTTTGGCCAACAAATAAAGATTTGCAAATACTTTTCCACTTCCTTAACAATTTAGTACCTTCCATCAAATTTACCGTAGAAAATGAAAATAATGGTATGTTACCATTTTTAGATTGCACGATCCATAGACAATGAAACAATTTTAAGTTTAGCATATACAGAAACCTACCACTATATGTATGCTCATATACGCATTATTACTCATCTCAACATGAGAGAGTTAGATTATCCTTTCAATCTACGTTCCTTAGGGTATTACGTATTTTCAGTCCAGAGTTTATTGCTGATGTGTTTGAGAAGATATATTCAATTGGATCTAAGTTAAAGTACCCTGCATCTTTCATTGATAAATCTCTTAAGTTAGCAAAGTAATCATTTCATAGAGTTAAGCCCAAACCTCCCAATGACACCAAGAATCTTTTAGTTCTCCCTTTTGATAATAAATTCACTTTACTTTCCATGTTGCTTAAATCAATCAATGTAAATGCTGCCTTCAGCAACATTAATTCTAAAAAGAATATCTTAATCAGGAATTCACCAAAAAATTCTCTTGGATGCATCAGTAAAGTGCCATGTGGAAATTGTGATAAATCGTACGTTGGGCAGACTGGTAAGAATCTTTCTTTTAGACTTAAGCAACGTAAGTATAGTATAAAAACAGGACAAGAATCAAATGCCTTGTATAATGACGTTAAAAAATATGATCATTGTATTAACGAGACTAATGCCATCTCAGTTATTAACTCTAACTCTATTACCACTAGATATATCATTGAATCTTCTATTATTAAGTACACAAAGAATTATAATGTTAATATTAATGATAGTCTATACAAATTAGATAACTTTATATTGTTGATAAAATTTGTAAACTGATAAGTTTATGAACGCTCGTTGTACATCTTGGACAATCGCATGTTTGCAAAATGCCGTCCTAGCTTCGTCTCTTCGATGTATATCAACAGACTTATATTTCTCTCCTGTGTATCCCCAGATGAAGTGATTATTATACAAAAGTGCACTTAGGAGCTTATCGTGTTTCATTTTCCCCGTAGACTTATAGGAATATCTTGATCACGCGCAGAATTGTGATCCTTTCCAATAGAATAAGAAAAAAATATATATGTATATACATTTTTTTCACACTATTCGCCATTTCCCGCGATAGCGCGGTAGCGTTAAGAATAGAGGGCTTGGCCTTTGAGGGAATATCCTCACCTGGCCCCCTTCTCTGTTCCTTCTTTTGGAAATAAAAAAAAAGAAAACGAGAGGGGAGGATTTCCAGACCCCCGCTCCCCTCAGTCCTAGTCCCCTTCTACGACACGCAGAGAATACGTGGGAAGTATTCTTTCTCACCTATCCCCAGGGATAAAAGATATATACGTATATATATGTATATATATTTATCATCTATGTATTTTGCTTTGTCGCTGTCTCCCGCGTTAGCGAGGTACCGCAAGGAAACAGACGAAAGAATAGCCCAACCAACACACATACAAATGTATATACATACACGTCCACACACGCAAATATGCATACCTATACATCTCAATGCATACAAATACATACAAACACAGACAAATACATATACACACATGT
This sequence comes from Panulirus ornatus, assembly GCF_036320965.1. Classification (NCBI taxonomy): domain Eukaryota; kingdom Metazoa; phylum Arthropoda; class Malacostraca; order Decapoda; family Palinuridae; genus Panulirus; species Panulirus ornatus. Next base: position 7,348,579 of record NC_092250.1, on the reverse strand, counting down.
ACATGATTCATATTGTCTGCCTTTATCTATTCCCATCGCCACCTCGCCACACATGGAATAGCAACCTAATCCCCACTCATGTGTGCGAGTTAGCGCTAGGAAAAGACAACAAAGGCCCCATTCGTTCACATTCAGTCTCTAGCTGTCATGAAATAATGCACCGAAACCACAGCTCCCTTTCCACATCCAGGCTCCACAGAACCTTCCATGGTTTACCCCTGACGCTTCACATGCCCTGGTTCAATCAATTGACAGCACGTCGACCCCGGTATAACACATCGTTCCAATTCACTATATTCCTTACCCGCCTTTCACCCTCCTGCATGTTCAGGCTCCGATCACACAAAATCTTTTTCACTCATCTTTCCACCTCCAATTTGGTCTCCCACTTCTCCTCGTTCCCTCCACCTCTGACACATATATCCTCTTGGTCAATCTATACTCACTCATTCTCTCCATGTGACCAAAGCATTTCAAAACACCCTCTTCTACTCTCTCAACCACAATCTTTTTATTTCCACACATCTCTCTTACCCTTACATTACTTGCTCGATCAAACCACCTCACACCACATATTGTCCTCAAACATCTCATGTCCAGCACATCCATCCTCCTGCGCACAACTCTATCCATAGCCCACGCCTCGCAACCATACAACACTGTTGGAACCACTATTCCTTCAAACATACCCACTTTTGCCCTCCGAGATAATGTTCTCGACTTCCACACATTCTTCAAGGCTGCCAGGATTTTCGCCCCCTCCCCCACCCTATGATTCACTTCCGCTTCCATGGTTCCATCCGCTGCCAGATCCACTCCCAGATACTTAAAACACTTTACTTCGTCCAGTTTTTCTCTATTCAAACTTACCTCCCAATTGACTTGACACTCAACCCTACCGTACCTAATTACCTTGCTCTTATTCACATTTACTCTTAACTTTCTTCTTTCACACACTTTACAAAACTCAGTCACCAGCTTCTGCAGTTTCTCACATGAATCAACCACCAGCGCTGTGTCATCAGCGAACAACAACTGACTCACTTCCCAAGCTCTCTCATCCCCAACAGGCTTCATACTTGCCCCTTTCCAAAACTCTTGCATTCACCTCCCTAACAACCCCATCCATAAACAAATTAAACAACCATGGAGACATCACACACCCCTGCCGCAAACCTACATTCACTGAGAACCAATCACTTTCCTCTCTTCCTACACGTACACATGCCTTACATCCTCGATAAAACTTTTCACTGCTTCTAACAACTTGCCTCCCACACCATGTATCCTTAATACCTTCCACAGAGCATCTCTATCAACTCTATCATATGCCTTCTCCAGATCCATAAATGCTTCATACAAATGCATTTGCTTTTCTAAGTATTTCTCACATACATTCTTCAAAGCAAACACCTGATCCACACATCCTCTACCACTTCTGAAACCACGCTGCTCTTCCCCAATCTGATGCTCTGTACATGCCTTCACCCTCTCAATCAATACCCTCCCATATAATTTACCGGGAATACTCAACAAACTTATACCTCTGTAATTTGAGCACTCACTCTTATCGCCTTTGCAATTGTACAAAGGCCTATATAAATATATATATATATATATATATATATATATATATATATATATATATATATATATATATATATATATATATATATATATATATATATATATATATATATATATATATATATACATGAGTGTGTGTGTATGTGGGGGGGCTGGGCCATTTCTTTCGCCTGTTCCCTTGCGCTACCTCGCTAACCCTGGAGACAGCGACAAAGTAAAACAAAATAGATAAATGAATACATATATATAAATGTAATATATATATATATATATATTATATGGTTTCAGAAGTGGTACAGGATGTGTGGATCAGGTGTTTGCTTTGAAGAATGTATGTGAGAAATACTTAGAAAAGCAAATGGATTTCAATGTAGCATTTATGGATCTGGAGAAGGCATATGATAGAGTTGATAGAGATGCTCTGTGGAAGGTATTAAGAATATATGGTGTAGGAGGCAAGTTGTTAGAAGCAATGAAAAGTTTTTATCGACGATGTAAGGCATGTGTACGTGTAGGAAGAGAGGAAAGTGATTGGTTCTCAGTGAATGTAGGTTTGCGGCAGGGGTGTGTGATGTCTCCATGGTTGTTTAATTCGTTTATGGATGGGGTTGTTAGGGAGGTGAATGCAAGAGTTTTGGAAAGAGGGGCAAGTATAAAGTCTGTTGGGGATGAGAGAGCTTGGAAAGTGAGTCAGTTGTTCGCTGATGATACAGCGCTGGTGGCTGATTCATGTGAGAAACTGCAGAAGCTGGTGACTGAGTTTGGTAAAGTGTGTGAAAGAAGAAAGTTAAGAGTAAATGTGAATAAGAGCAATGTTATTAGGTACAGTAGGGTTGAAGGTCAAGTCTATTGGGAGGTAAGTTTGAATGGAGCAAAACTGGAGGAAGTAAAGTGTTTTAGATATCTGGGAGTGGCTCTGGCAGCGGATGGAACCATGGAAGCGGAAGTGGATCATAGGGTGGGGGAGGGGGCGAAAATCCTGGCAGCCTTGAAGAATGTGTGGAAGTCGAGAACATTATCTCGGAAGGCAAAAGTGGGTATGTTTGAAGGAATAGTGGTTCCAACAATGTTGTATGGTTGCGAGGCGTGGGCTATGGATAAAGTTGTGCGCAGGAGGATGGATGTGCTGGAAATGAGATGTTTGAGGACAATGTGTGGTGTGAGGTGGTTTCATCGCACGTCTACATACCCATTTTTGCTTTCCGAGATAATGTTCTCGACTTCCACACATTCTTCAAGGCTCCCAGAATTTTCGCCCCCTCCACCACCCTATGATCCACTTCCCCTTCCATGGTTCCATCCGCTGACAGATCCACTCCCAAATATCTAAAACACTTCACTTCCTCCAGTTTTTCTCCATTCAAACTCACCTCCCAATCGACTTGACCCTCAACCCTACTGTACCTAATAACCTTGCTCTTATTCACATTTACTCTTAACTTTCTTCTTTCACACACTTTACCAAACTCAGTCACCAGCTTCTGCAGTTTCTCACATGAATCAGCCACCAGAGCTGTATCATCAGCGAACAACAACTGACTCACTTCCCAAGCTCTCTCATCCCCAACAGACTTCATACTTGCCCCTCTTTCCAAAACTCGATATATATATATATATATATATATATATATATATATATATATATATATATATATATATATATATATATATATATATATATATATATATATATATATATATATGTACATATATATATATATATATATATATATATATATATATATATATATATATATATATATATATATATATATATATATATATATATATATATATATATATATATATATATATATATATATATACATATATATATATATATATATATATATATATATATATATATATATATATATATATATATATATATATATATATATATATATATATATATATATATATATATATATATATATATATATATATATATATATATATATATATATATATATATATATATATATATATATATATATATATATATATATATATATATATATATATATATATATATATATATATATATATATATATATATATATATATATATATATATATATATATATATATATATATATGTATATATATATATATATATATATATATATATATATATATATATATATATATATATATATATATATATATATATATGTATATATATATATATATATATATATATATATATATATAGTGCCTGGGGACAGGGGAGAAAGAATGCTTCCCACGTATTCCCTGCGTGTCGTAGAAGGCGACTAAAAGGGAAGGGAGCTAGGGGCTGGAAATCCTCCCCTCTCGTTTTTTTTTTTTTTTTTTTTTTTCATTTTCTAAAAGAGGGAACAGAGAAGGGGGCCAGGTGAGGATATTCCCTCAAAGGCCCAGTCCTCTGTTCTTAACGCTACCTCGCTATCGCGGGAAATGGCGAATAGTATGAAAGATATATATATATATATATATATATATATATATATATATATATATATATATATATATATATATATATATATATATAAAGGAGAGATAGGTAGTATGTTTGAGGAAAGGAACCTGGATGTTCTGGCTGTGAGTGAAACGAAGCTCAATGGTAAAGGGGAAGAGTGGTTTGGGAATGTATGGGGAGTAAAGTCAGGGGTTAGTGAGAGGACAAGAGCAAGGGAAGGAGTAGCAATACTCCTGAAACAGGAGTTGTGGGAGTATGTGATAGAATGTAAGAAAGTAAATTCTCGATTAATATGGGTAAAACTGAAAGTTGATGGAGAGAGGTGGGTGATTATTGGTGCATATGCACCCGGGCATGAGAAGAAAGATCATGAGAGGCAAGTGTTTTGGGAGCAGCTGAATGAGTGTGTTAGTGGTTTTGATGCACGAGACCGGGTTATAGTGATGTGTGATTTGAATGCAAAGGTGAGTAATGTGGCAGTTGAGGGAATAATTGGTATACATGGGGTGTTCAGTGTTGTAAATGGAAATGGTGAAGAGCTTGTAGATTTATGTGCTGAAAAAGGACTGATAATTAGGAATACCTGGTTTAAAAAGCGAGATATACATAAGTATACTTATGTAAGTAAGAGAGATGGCCAGAGAGCGTTATTGGATTACGTGTTAATTGACAGGCGTGCGAAAGAGAGACTTTTGGATGTTAATGTGCTGAGAGGTGCAACTGGAGGGATGTCTGATCATTATCTTGTGGAGGCTAAGGTGAAGATTTGTATGGGTTTTCAGAAAAGAAGAGTGAATGTTGGGGTGAAGAGGGTGGTGAGAGTAAGTGAGCTTGGGAAGGAGACCTGTGTGAGGAAGTACCAGTAGGGACTGAGTACAGAATGGAAAAAGGTGAGAACAATGGAAGTAAGGGGAGTGGGGGAGGAATGGGATGTATTTAGGGAATCAGTGATGGATTGCGCAAAAGATGCTTGTGGCATGAGAAGAGCGGGAGATGGGTTGATTAGAAAGGGTAGTGAGTGGTGGGATGAAGAAGTAAGAGTATTAGTGAAAGAGAAGAGAGAGGCATTTGGACGATTTTTGCAGGGAAAAAATGCAGTTGAGTGGGAGATGTATAAAAGAATGAGACAGGAGGTAAATAAAAAGGTGCAAGAGGTGAAAAAAAGGGCAAATGAGAGTGGGGTGAGAGAGTATCATTAAATTTTAGGGAGAATAAAAAGATGTTCTGGAAGGAGGTAAATAAAGTGCGTAAGACAAGGGAGCAAATGGGAACTTCAGTGAAGGGCGAAAATGGGGAGGTGATAACAAGTAGTGGTGATGTGAGAAGGAGATGGAGTGAGTATTTTGAAGGTTTGTTGAATGTGTTTGATGATAGAGTGGCAGATATAGGGTGTTTGGGTCGAGGTGGTGTGCAAAGTGAGAGGGTTAGGGAAAATGATTTGGTAAACAGAGAAGAGGTAGTGAAAGCTTTGCGGAAGGTGAAAGCCGGTAAGGCAGCAGGTTTGGATGGTATTGCAGTGGAAGTTATTAAAAATGGGTGACTGTATTATTGACTGGTTGGTAAGGTTATTTAATGTATGTATGACTCATGGTGAGGTGCCTGAGAATTGGCGGAATGCGTGCATAGTGCCATTGTACAAAGGCAAAGGGGATAAGAGTGAGTGCTCAAATTACAGAGGTATAAGTTTGTTGAGTATTCCTGGTAAATTATATGGGAGGGTATTGATTGAGAGGGTGAAGGCATGTACAGAGCATCAGATTGGGGAAGAGCAGTGTGGTTTCAGAAGTGGTAGAGGATGTGTGGATCAGGTGTTTGCTTTGAAGAATGTATGTGAGAAATACTTAGAAAAGCAAATGGATTTGTATGTAGCATTTATGGATCTGGAGAAGGCATATGATAGAGTTGATAGAGATGCTCTGTGGAAGGTATTAAGAATATATGGTGTGGGATGAAAGTTGTTAGAAGCAGTGAAAAGTTTTCATTGAGGATGTAAGGCATATGTACGTGTAGGAAGAGAGGAAAGTGATTGGTTCTCAGTGAATGTAGGTTTGCGGCAGGGGTGTGTGATGTCTCCATGGTTGTTTAATTTGTTTATGGATGGGGTTGTTAGGGAGGTAAATGCAAGAGTTTTGGAAAGAGGGGCAAGTATGAAGTCTGTTGGGGATGAGAGGGCTTGGGAAGTGAGTCAGTTGTTGTTCGCTGATGATACAGCGCTGGTGGCTGATTCATGTGAGAAACTGCAGAAGCTGGTGACTGAGTTTGGTAAAGTGTGTGGAAGAAGAAAGTTAAGAGTAAATGTGAATAAGAGCAAGGTTATTAGGTACAGTAGGCTTGAGGGTCAAGTCAATTGGGAGGTGAGTTTGAATGGAGAAAAACTGGAGGAAGTGAAGTGTTTTAGATATCTGGGAGTGGATCTGGCAGCGGATGGAACCATGGAAGCGGAAGTGGATCATAGGGTGGGGGAGGGGGCGAAAATTCTGGGGGCCTTGAAGAATGTGTGGAAGTCGAGAACATTATCTCGGAAAGCAAAAATGGGTATGTTTGAAGGAATAGTGGTTCCAACAATGTTGTATGGTTGCGAGGCGTGGGCTATGGATAGAGTTGTGCGCAGGAGGATGGATGTGCTGGAAATGAGATGTTTGAGGACAATGTGTGGTGTGAGGTGGTTTGATCGAGTGAGTAACGTAAGGGTAAGAGAGATGTGTGGAAATAAAAAGAGCGTGGTTGAGAGAGCAGAAGAGGGTGTTTTGAAGTGGTTTGGGCACATGGAGAGAATGAGTGAGGAAAGATTGACCAAGAGGATATATGTGTCGGAGGTGGAGGGAACGAGGAGAAGAGGGAGACCAAATTGGAGGTGGAAAGATGGAGTGAAAAAGATTTTGTGTGATCGGGGCCTGAACATGCAGGAGGGTGAAAGGAGGGCAAGGAATAGAGTGAATTGGAGCGATGTGGTATACCGGGTTGACGTGCTGTCAGTGGATTGAATCAAGGCATGTGAAGCGTCTGGGGTAAACCATGGAAAGCTGTGTAGGTATGTATATTTGCGTGTGTGGACGTATGTATATACATGTGTGGGGGGGGGGTTGGGCCATTTCTTTCGTCTGTTTCCTTGCGCTACTTCGCAAACGCGGGAGACAGCGACAAAGTATAATAAAAAAAATAATATATATATATATATATATATATATATATATATATATATATATATATATATATATATATATTATCCCTGGGGATAGGGGAGAGAGAATACTTCCCATGTATTCCCTGCATGTTGTAGAAGGCGACTAAAAGGGGAGGGAGCGGGTGGCTGGAAATCTTCCCCTCTCGTTTTTTTTTTTCTAATTTTCCAAAAGAAGGAACAGGGAAGGGGGCCAGGTGAGGATATTCCCTCAAAGGCCCAGTCCTCTGTTCCTAACGCTACCTTGCTAATGCAGGAAATGGCGAATAGTATGAAAGAAAAGAAAGATATATATATATATATATATATATATATATATATATATATATATATATATATATATATATATATATATATATATATATATATATATATATATATATATATATATATATATATATATATATATATATATATATATATATATATATATATATATATATATATATATATATATATATATATATATATATATATATATATACATATATATATATATATATATATATATATATATGTTTATATATATATATATATATATATATATATATATATATATATATATATATATATATATATATATATATATATATATATATTCTTTTTCTTTTTCTTTCAAACTATTCGCCATTTCCCGCATTAGCGAGGTAGCGTTAAGAACAGATGGACTGGGCCTTTGAGGGAATACCCTCACCTGGCCCAATTCTCTGTTCCGTCTTTTGGAAAATTAAAAAAAAAACGAGAGGGGAGGATTTCCAGCCCCCCGCTCCCTCCCCTTTCAGTCGCCTTGTACGACACGCAGGGAATACGTGGGAAGTACTCTTTCTCCCCTATCCCCATATATGTATATATATATATATATATATATATATATATATATATATATATATATATATATATATATATATATATATATATATATATATATATATATATATATATATATATATATATATATATATATATATATATATATATATATATATATATATATATATATATATATATATATATATATATATATATATATATATATATATATATATATATATATATATATACATATATACATATCATCATGTATGATGCACCAAAATCACAGCTCCTTTTCCACATCCAGGAACCACAGAACTTTCCATAGTTTACCTAAGATGCATCGCATGCCGTGGTTCCGTCTATTGACATCGCGTCGATCCTGGTATACCATATCGTTCCAATTCATCCCTTTCTTTGCTCGCTTTTCACCCTCCAGTATGTTCATGCCCTGATCACTCAAAATCCTTTTCACTCTATCCTTCCACATCCAATTTGGTCTCCCGCTTCTCTTTCTTTCCTCTACCTCAAACACATATATCCTCTTTGTCAATCTTTCCTCACTCATTTTCTCCACGTGACCAAACCACTTCAAAACACCCCCTTCTGCTCTCTCCACCGCGCTCTTTTTATTACCACACTTCTCTTTTACCCTTTCATTACTTACTCGATCAAACCACCTCACACTTCATATTGTCTTCAAACATCTCATTTTCAACACATCCACCCTCCTCCGTACAACCCTGTCTATAGCCTATGCCTTCAAGCATATTCATTTTCGCTCTCCGAGATAAAATTCTCTCCTTCCACACATTTATCTTCGCTCCCACTACTTTCGCCCCTCCCAACACTGTGACTCATTTCCACTTCTATGGTTCCATCCGCTGCCAAGTCCAAACCACTTCATTTTCTAAAATTTTTCTCCATTCAATCTTACATTCCAGTTAACTTGTCCCTTAACTTTACTAAACCTAACCTTGCTCTGATTCACATTTACTCTGAAGTTTCTCCTTTCTCATACTTTTCCGAACTCGGTCACCAACCTCAGCAGTTTTTCACACGAATCAGCCACTAGAGCTGTATCATCAGCGAAGAACAACTGACTCACTTTCCCAAGCCCTCTCATCCACAACAGACTGCATTCTCGCCCCTTTCTTCAAAACTCATGCATTTACCTCTCTAACAACCCTATCCATAAACAAGTCAAACAACCATGGGGACATCACACACCTCTGCCGCAAATCGACATTCACTGAGAACTAATCACTTTCCTCTCTTCCTTCTCGTACATACGCCTTACATCCTTGGTAAAAACTGTTCACTGCTTCTAGCAACTTACCTCCTACACCATACACTCATAGAACCTCCCACAAAATATCTCTATTAACTCTATCATATGCCTTCTCCAGATCCATAAATGCCACATACAAATCCATCTGTTTTTCTAAGTATTTCTCACATACATTCTTCAAAGCAAATACCTGATCCACGCATCATCTACCACTTCTGAAACGACACTGTTCTTCTCTAATCTGATGTTCTGTACATGCCTTTACCCTCTCAATCAATACCCTCTCATATTATTTCCCTGGAATACTCAACAAACTCATGCCTCTGTAGTTTGAACACTGACCTTTATCCCCTTTGTCTTTGTACTATGGCACTATGCATGTATTCCGCCAATCCCCAGGCACTTCACCATGATACGTATATGCACTGAATATCCTTACCAACTAATCAACAACACAGTCAACCCGTTTTCTAATGTATTCAATTGCAATACCATCCAAACCCCTCCACCTTGCCGGATTTCATCTTCCTCAAAGCCTTCACTGCCTCTTTTCGTTTTACGAAATCGGCTTCCCAGGCCCTCTCACTTCGCGCACCACCCCGACCAAAGCACCCTGTATCTCCCATTCTATCATCTGACACCTTCAACAAACGTTCAAAATATTCACTCCATCTCTTTTTTACTTCGTCATTTACTTCCTTTCAAAGCATGTATCAATTCTTCCTAAAATTCGATGATAACCTAACTCTCATTTGCCCTTTTTTTTTTGAACTTGCGCCTTCCAACCTTTTGCCGCTATCCTTTATCCATCTTCTAATCATTTGCACTCCTAACCTGCAAATATCGTCCAAACCCCTCTTTTTTCTCTTTCACTAGCAATGTTATTTCTTCTTCCCACAACTCACCACGCTTTCTAATCTGCGTATCTTCCACCTTTCTTATACCATATGAATCTTTTGCGCAATCCATCACTGATTCCCCAGATGTATCCAATTCTTCACCCGCTACCCTCACGTCATTTACTCTCACCTTTTATCATTCCACACTCAATCTCTCCTGATACTACCTCGCACAAGAATTCTCTCCAAGCTCGCTTACTTTCACCACTATCTTCTTCCCAACACTCTTTCTTCTTTTCTGAAAGCCTATACAAATCTTCACCTTTCCTCCATAAGATAGTGATCAGGCATCCCTAAAGCTGCCCCTCTCAGCACATTAACATCCAAAAGTCTCTCTTTTACACGCCTATCAATTAACACGTAATCTAATAATGTCCTTTGACCATCTCTCCTACGCACATACCTATAATTTTGTATATCTCTTTTTAAGCTAGGTATACCCAGTCACCAGTCTTTTTTCAGCACACAAATCCACAAACTCTTCGACATTTCCATTTGCAACACTGAACACCCCATGTACACAAATTATTCCCTCAATTACCACATAACCACCCTCGCATTCGAATCCCCCATCGCTATAACCCAGTCTTGTGCATCAAAACTGCTAATACACTAAATCAACTGCTCCTAAAACACTTGCTTCTCAGGATCTTTATTCTCATGACCAGGTGCATAGGCATCAATAATCTCTCTCCATCCACCGTCAATTCTCCCCACAACACTCTAGAATTTACTTTCTTGCACTATATCACATGCTCCAACTACTTCTGCTTCAGGAGTAGTGCTACTCCTTCCTTAGCTCTTGTCCTCTCACCAACCCCTGACTTTACTCCCAAGTCTTTCCCAAACCACTCTTTCCCTTTACCCTTGAGCTTTGTTTCACTCAGAGCCAGATCATCCATTTTTCTTTCCTCAAATATACTACCAATATCTCCTTTTTTCTCATCTTGGTTACATCCACACACATTCAGACACCCAAATCTGAGCCCTCGAGAAAGATGAGCACTCCCCGCTTGACTCCTTCTGTTTCCCAAATTGAAGGTGTGTGTGTGTGTGTGTGTCCAGCATCCCACTCCCTTCTTTAGTCGCCTTTTACGACACGCATTAAATACGTAGGAATTACTATCTTTCCCCTATCCCATATATAACGTATGCATGTATTCATATGTGTGTGTGTGTGTGTGTGTGTGTGTGTGTGTGTGTGTGTGTGTTTGTTATATAATACTCTCTGACTACAGGATTCGAACCGATACTACTTGTGTGGGAGCTGGTTACCCTAGTAGTTAGAGTATTGGCTCAAAATTATTTGGAATCTGGTTTTGAAAAAAGTTTCAAAGATGAGTTTAGTGAATTTATTCCTGAAAGAACGACTAATCTCTACTGTGTCTCGTAGTAGTAGTAGTGTATCCATTAGACCCTTCGCTCTTACCGTCTACTTCAACATCATTCTTCTTATCTTCTCTCACAGTCATCCTACATAGCATGCCTGTCATTCTTTGTGTCAATAGAATATGGCGTTCATCTGTTTAGTCGACCAATGAGTGTGTTTCTAGACCTAACTCTGAAGAGGGAAGGAAAAGAGATAGGAAAAAATTTCACCTTTTAGCTGTTCGAGGGAAGATCATAATAGACAATCCTTGAGCGGCTGAACTCCACACAGAAACTGTGGTAAAAAAACTAATCTTATCATAATATACCCCATCCATGTATCCGTGTAAACGTTAGTACTGCAATATCTAAATCTCGAAATCTCTTTTCTCTTTACTTCATTCATTCTCACTTAAAGATGGACTCGTGTGGACTCCCCTTCTTCAAAACCAACCCCTTGTTTCTTGTTGCATTCATAATTTAGCTTTTTCTCTTGTCTGTAAAGGTTTCTCATCGCTTCATATCAGTCTTTCACCATCTCCTTTAACTAAGATGTAGATGTCATCTGCGTATGGTAGTATCCTCAGAATCCAATGTCTTCATTCAATTCAACTGTTCTTATTAACTTATAAATGCACTGAGCAACAAAGACAGTATCATACACCTGTTTATAGTCGTAATGTAACTTTAAGTGTAATCAAATCTCCAGCTATTACATTTCATATTCTATTCAAAGAGTCCGTGAGCTGTTTAATCTTTTTCCACTGTGCAAACTCACCAAGTTCGGCAGTCAGGCAAAGGTCTGCCTCACACAACCAACTCAGTACTCAAATTCGTCCTCTTCTTGTTTCATGTACGTGAAAACAATTCATCTCTGACAAAGGTTCCAGTAAAATGGTCGGTCCATTGTTTCTGTGTAAGTGTTGTACATATTTGCACTTTGTTGTGGAGGGACCATTGTGTAGCGTTAGACCTTCATTACAAATCACTTAACTGCTGCTCTCTGACCGGACAATAAAACGGCAAGCGGTGAAATGGATGTGAGATCAAGTGTAAAGATCTGGGAGGGAGGGATAGGAAACACGTGGGCATACTTTATCATCAAGAAAAAGATTTCAAATTAAGTAACTGAGTTTCAAGGTGACGCGAGAGTTTGGTAAAATTGGGTTTATGAAGGACGGGTTGAGGTGTGTCTTGAGAGTATGAACAAAGCCTTGGATAATTAAAGCCGGTGTTGTGAGATATGGTGCGACCAAAGTTTACAAGGGATATTTAGCTTCAGGAATATAAACATACTTGGGTTAAGGATGGTCTTAAGGGAATTTCAGCCACTAATTTTCATATAAATTCCTTCTTTGTAAGCTGACTGTTTAAGTGCTGATATGGTCCTTGTATCTTCCCATTACCGATAAAAACAGTTACATTTCACGGCTTATTAACTTTTTCCTTCTCTACAAAAGCAAGATTTTTGTGTCATTCAAATAAACCTGAGCAGATCGACCTAAATTTTGATAGGTCCAATATACTTGGACAACTATTGCTATTATCATTCTTATATCAAAATATTACAATAATCATTATTTCTATTACTACTATTATTATTATTATTATTATTATTATTATTATCATTATTATTATAATTATTATTACTATTATCATTATTATTATTATTATTATTATTATTATTATTATTATTATTATTATTATTATTATTATTATTATTATGAGTTTGGTAAAGTGTGTGAAAAAAGAAAGTTAAGAGTAAATGTGAATAAGAGCAAGGTTATTAGGTACAGTAGGGTTGAGGGTCAAGTCAATTGGGAGGTGAGTTTGAATGGAGAAAAACTGGAGGAAGTGAAGTGTTTTAGATATCTGGGAGTGGATCTGGCAGCGGATGGAACCATGGAAGCGGAAGTGGATCATAGGGTGGGGGAGGGGGCGAAAATTCTGGGAGCCTTGAAGAATGTGTGGAAGTCGAGAACATTATCTCGGAAAGCAAAAATGGGTATGTTTAAAGGAATAGTGGTTCCAACAATGTTGTATGGTTGCGAGGCGTGGGCTATGGATAGAGTGGTGCGCAGGAGGATGGATGTGCTGGAAATGAGATGTTTGAGGACAATTTGTGGTGTGAGGTGGTTTGATCGAGTAAGTAACGTAAGGGTAAGAGAGATGTGTGGAAATAAAAAGAGCGTGGTTGAGAGAGCAGAAGAGGGTGTTTTGAAATGGTTTGGGTACATGGAGAGAATGAGTGAGGAAAGATTGACCAAGAGAATATATGTGTCGGAGGTGGAGGGAACGAGGAGAAGAGGGAGACCAAATTGGAGGTGGAAAGATGGAGTGAAAAAGATTTTGTGTGATCGGGGCCTGAACATGCAGGAGGGTGAAAGGAGGGCAAGGAATAGAGTGAATTGGAGCGATGTGGTATACCGGGGTTGACGTGCTGTCAATCAGGGCATGTGAAGCGTCTGGGGTAAACCATGGAAAGCTGTGTAGGTATGTATATTTGCGTGTGTGGACGTATGTATATACATGTGTATGGGGGTGGGTTGGGCCCTTTCTTTCGTCTGTTTCCTTGCGCTACCTCGCAAACGTGGGAGACAGCGACAAAGCAAAAAAAAAAAAAAAAAAAATTATTATTATTATTATTATTATTATTATTATTATTATTATTATTATTATTATCATTATTATTATTATTATTATTATTTTTATTATTATCATTATTATTATTATTATCATCATCATTACTATTATTATCATTATCATTATTATCATTATCATTATTATCATTGTTATTATCATTATCATTATCATTATTACGATTGTTACTATTATTATCATTTTTGTTATCATTATTGATATTGTTATCATTATTATCATCCTATCATTACTATTACTATTATTATTATTATTATCATTATTATCATTACTATCATTATTATCAATACCAATTCTAATCTATCTAGTAAAAGCTTTGCGGAAGATGAAAGCAGGCAAGGCAGCGAGTTTGGATGGTATTGCAGTGGAATTCATTAAAAAAAAAGGGGTGACTGTATTGTTGACTGGTTGGTAAGGTTATTTAATGTATGTATGATTCATGGTGAGGTGCCTGAGGATTGGCGGAATGCTTGCATAGTGCATTTGTACAAAGGCAAAGGGGATAAGAGTGAGTGCTCAAATTACAGAGGTATAAGTTTGTTAAGTATTCCTGGTAAATTATATGGGAGGGCATTGATTGAGAGGGTGAAGGCATGTACAGAGCATCAAATTGGGGAAGAGCAGTGTGGTTTCAGAAGTGGTAGAGGATGTGTGGATCAGGTGTTTGCTTTGAAGAAGGCATATGATAGAGTTGATAGAGATGCTCTGTGGAAGGTATTAAGAATATATGGTGTGGGAGGCAAGTTGTTAGAAGCAGTGAAAAGTTTTTATCGATGATGTAAGACATGTGTACGTGTAGGAAGAGAGGAAAGTGATTGGTTCACAGTGAATGTAGGTTTCTGGCAGGGTTGTGTGATGTCTGCATGGTTGTTTAATTTGTTTATGGATGGGGTTGTTAGGGAGGTAAATGCAAGAGTTTTGGAAAGAGGTGCAAGTATGCAGTCTGTTGTGCATGAGAGAACTTGATAAGTGAGTCAGTTGTTCGCTGATGATACAGCGCTGGTGGCTGATTCATGTGAGAAACTGCAGAAGCTGATGACTGAGTTTGGTAAAGTGTGTGAAAGAAGAAAGTTGAGAGTAAACGTAAATAAGAGCAAGGTTATTAGGTACAGTA
Source organism: Panulirus ornatus (assembly GCF_036320965.1). Lineage (NCBI taxonomy): Eukaryota > Metazoa > Arthropoda > Malacostraca > Decapoda > Palinuridae > Panulirus > Panulirus ornatus. The sequence continues at coordinate 7,333,207 of NC_092250.1, read as the reverse complement.
GTGTTGAGGGTCAAGTCAATTGCGGGGTAAGTTTGAATATAGAAAAACTGGAGGAGGTGAAGTGTTTTAGATATCTGGGAGTGGATCTGGCAGCGGATGGAACCATGGAGGCGGAAGTGAATCATAGGGTGGGGGAGGGGGCGAAAATTCTGGGAGCCTTGTAAGGTGTGTGGAAGTTGAGAACATTATCTCGGAAAGCAAAGGTGGGTATGTTTGAAGGAATAGTGGTTCGAACAATGTTGTATGGTTGCGAGGCGTGGGCTATTGATAGAGTTGTTAGCAAGAGGGTTGATGTGCTGGAAATGAGATGTTTGAGGACAGTATGTGGTGTGAGGTGGTTTGATCGAGTAAGTAATAATAGGGTAAAAGAGATGTGTGGTAATTAAAAGAGTGTGGTTGGGAGAGCAGAAGAGGGTATTTTGAAATGGTTTGGTCACATTGAGAAAATAAGTGAGGAAACATTGACCAAGAGGATATATATGTCACAGGTGGAGGGAACGAGAAGTGGGAGACCAAATTGGAGGTGGAAAGATGGAGTGAAAAAGATTTTTAGTGATCGGGGCCTGAATATGCAGGCGGGTGAAAGGCGTGCAAGGAATAGAGTGAATTGGAACGATGTTGTATATCGGGGTCGACGTGCTGTCAATGGATTGAACTAGGGCATGTGAAGCGTCTGGGTAAACCATGGAAAGTTCTGTGGGGCCTGGATGTGGAAAGGGAGTTATGGTTTCGGTGCATTATTTCATGACAGCTAGAGTCTGAGTGTGAACGAATGTGGCCTTTGTTGTCTTTCCTAGCGCTACCTTGCAAACGTGAGGGGGGAGGGGGTTGTTATTCCTTGTGTGGCGAGGTGGCGATGGGAATGAATAAAGGCAGACAGTATGAATTATGTTCATGTGTATATATGTATATGTCTATGTATTTATATATATGTATACATTTAGATGTATAGGTATGTATATTTGCGTGTGTGGACGTGAATGTATATACATATGTATGTGGGTGGGTTGGGCCATTCTTTCGTCTGTTTCCTTGCGCTACCTCGCAAACGCGGGAGACAGCGACAAAGCAAAATAAATAGAAAATAAATAAATACTAATTCTAATACTATTATCATTATTATTATCATAATTATCATTATTATCATTATTACTATCATTATAATTACTATTATCTTTATCATTATCATTATTATTCTTTTTTATTATACTATGACGCGTTAGCGAGGTAGCGCAAGGAAACAGACGAACGAATGGCCCAACCCGCCCACATACACATGAATATACGTAAACGCCCACACACGCACATATACATATCTATACATTTCAATGTATACATACATATGTATAAACAGACATATACATATATACAGATGTAAATATTGATACATGCTGCCTTCATCCATTCTCTCCGCCACCTCGCCACACATGAAATGTCACCCCCTTCACCCCTGTGCGCTCGAGGTAGTGCTATGAAAAGACAACAAACGCCACATTCGTTCACACTTAGTCTCTAGCTGTCATGTGTAATACACCGAAACCACGGTTCCCTTTCAACATCCAGGACCCACAAAACTTTCCATGGTAACCCCAAACGCTTCACAAGCCCTGGTTCAATCCATTGACAGCACGTGGACCCCGGTATACTACATCGTTCCGATTCACTCTACTCCTTGTACGCCTTTCAGACTCCTGTATGTTCAGGCCCCGATCGCTCAAATTCCTTTTCACTCCATCCTCCCACCTCCAATTTGGTTTCCCATATCTCCTCGTTTCCTCCACCACTAACACACATATCCTCTTTGTTAATCTTTGCTCACTCATTCACTCCATTTGACCAAACCATTTCAATACACCCTCTTCAGATCTCTCAACCACACTCTTTTATTCCTACACATTTCTTCAATCCTCCCAGAACAAATTGACTTGTCCCACAATCCTACTGAACCAAAAAACCTTGCTTTTACTCACATTTACTCTCAACTTTCGTCTTTCACACACTTTACCAAACTCAGTCAAGAACATCTGCAGTTTCTCACCCGAATCAACCACCAATGCTGTATCAACAGCGAACAATAAGTGACTCACTTCCCAAGCTCTCTCATCCACAACAGACTGCGTACTTGCCCCTCTTTCCAAAACTCTTGCATTTACCTCCCTAACAACCCCATCCATAAACAAATTAAACAGCCACAGGAATGTCACACACCCTGCCGCAAACCGACATTCACTGAGAACCAATCACTTTCCTCTCTTCCTACTCGTGCACATGCCTTGCATCCTCGATAAAAAACTTTCACCGCTTCTAGCAACTTACCTCTTTCACCATATATTCTTAATACCTTCCACAGAGCATCTCTATCAACACTATCATATGCCTTCTCCAGATCCATAAATGTTGCATACAAATCCATTTGCTTTTCTAAGTATTTCTCACATACATCCTTCAAAGCGAACACCGGATCCACACATCCTCTACCACTTCTGAAACTACGCTGCTCTTCCCCAACCTGATGCTCTGTACATGCCATGACCCTCTCGATCAATACCCTCCCATATAATTTCCCTGGAATACTCAAAAAATTTATACCTCTGTAATTTGAGCACTCACCTTTATCCCCTTTCCCTTTGTACAATGGCGCTATACATGCATTCCGCCAATCCTCAGGCACTTCACCATGAACCATACATACAATGAATATCCTCACCAACAAGTCAACAACACAATCACCTACTTTTTTAATAAATTCCACTGCAACACCATCCAAATCAGCCGCCTTGCTGGCGTTCATCTTCCGCAAAGCTTTTACTACCTCTTCTCTGTTTACCAAATCATTTTCCCTAACCTTCTCACTTCGCACACCACCTCAACCAAAACACCTTATATCTGCTAATCTATCATCAAACACGTTCAACAAACTTTGAAAATACTCACTCATATCTCCCTCTCACTTCACTACTACTTGCTATGAGCTCCCCTTTTGCCCCTTCCCTGATGGTCCCTTTTGTTTTCTTGTCTTACGCACTTTATTTACCTCCTTCGAAAACATCTTTTATTTGCCCTAAAATCTAATGATACTCTCTCACCCAAACTATCATTTGCCCTCTTTTTTCACCTCTTGCACCTTTCTCTTGACCTCTTGCCTCTTACTTTTATACATCTCCCAGTCATTTACACTATTTCCCTGCAAAAATTGTCCAAAGCCTCTCTCTTTTCTTTCACTAACAATCTTGCTTCTTCATTCCACCACTCACTACACTTTCTAATCTGCCTACCTCCCACCTTTCTCATGCCACAGGCATCTTTTGCGCAAGACATCACTGCTTCCTTAAATCCACCCATTCCTCCCCCACTCCCCTTACGTCATTTACTCTCACCTTTTTCCATTCTGCACTAAATTTCTCCTGGTACTTTCGAAGTTAACTTACTCTCACCACTCTCTTCAGCCCAACATTCTCTCTTCTTTTCTGAAAACCTCAAAACCTCTACATATCTTCACCATTGCCTCTAAAAGATAATGATCAGACATTCCTCCAGTTGCCCATCTCCGCACAATAACATCTAAAAGTCTCTCTTTTGCGCGCATATCAATCAACACGTAATCCAATATCGCTTTCTGACCATTTCTCCTACTTACATACGTACCCTTACGTATATCTCTCTTCTAAACCAGGTATTCCCAATTACCGGTCCTTTTTCAGCACACTAATCTACAAGCTCCTCACCATTTCCATTTACAACACTAAACACCCCATGTACACAAATAATACCCTCAAATACTACATTGCTCACCTTTGCATTGAAATTAACCATCATAATAACCAGGTCTCGTGCATCAAAACACTTGCCTCACATGATCTTTCTTCTCATAACCAAGAGCATAGAAACCAATAATCACCCATCTCACTCCATTCACTTTCAGTTTTACCCTCTATCACATACTCCCACAACTCCCTCCTTTATTCTTGTCCTCTCACGAACCCCTGACTTTACTCCCAATGCATGCCCAAAGCACTCTTCCCCTTTACCCCTTTTTTTCTCATCTTGTTTATATCCACCCATGAGCACTCTCCGCATGACTCTTTCTGTTTCCCCTTTTAGAAAGTTAGAATACAAGGAGGGGAGGGTTTCTAGCCCCCCTCCCCACTCCTGTCCTCTTTATTCGCCTTCTACGTCACGCGGGGAATGAGTGAGAAGTATTCTCTCTCCGCTATCGCCAGGGATTACAATTATTATCATTATTATTATCATTATTATCATTATCATTATTAATTTACCTATTTATTATTCTTTGTCGCTGTCTCCCACGTTAGGGAGGTAGCGCAAGGAAACAGACGAAACAATCGCTCAACCCACCCTCATACACATGTATATACATACACGTCCACATACGCAAATGAACATACCTATACATCTCAACGTATACATATAGATAGACACGATAGACACACACACACATACATATATACACAGTACAAAATTCGTACTATCTGCCCTTATTCATTCGTGTCGTCACCCCGCCACACATGAAATAACAACCTCCTCCCCCCCCCCCCCCGCATGTGCGCGAGGTAGCGCTAGGAAAAGACAACAAAGGACACATTCGCTCACACTCAGTCTCTAGCTGTCATGTATAATGCACCGAAACCACAGCTCCCTTTCCACATCCAGGCCCCACAGAACATTCCATAGTTTACCCCAGACGCTTCTCATGCCTTGGTTCAATCAATTGACAGCACGTTGACCCCTGTGTACCACTCTATTCCTTGCACACATTTCACCCTCCTGCATGTTCAGGCCCAGATCACTCGGAATCTTTTTCTCTCCATCTTTCTACCTCCAATTTGGTCTCCCACTTCTCTTCGTTCCCTCCACCTCTGACACATAAATCCTTTTTGGCAATCTTTCCTCAATCATTCTCTCCATGTCACCAAACCATTTCAAAACACAATCTTCTGCTCTCTCAACCACACTATTTTTATTACCACACATCTCTCTTACCCTTTCATTACTTCCTCGATCAAACCACCTCACACCAAATATCGTCTTCAAACATTTCATTTCCAGCACATCCACCCTCCTCCGCTCAACTCTACAGCCCACGCCTCACAACTTATAACATTGTTGGAACCACTGTTCCCTCAAACATACCCATTTTTGCTTTCCAAGATAACGTTCTCGACTTCCACACATTTTTCAACGCTCCCAGAATTTTTGCCCCCTCCCACACCCTATGATTCACTTCTGCTTCCATGGTTCTATCTGCTGCCAAATGCACTCCCAGATTTCTAGAACACTTCACTTTCCCCAGTTTTTCTCTATTCAAACTTACCTTCCAATTGACTTGTCCACCCAACCCTACTGTACCTAATACCTTGCTCTTATTCACATTTACTCTCAACTTTCTTCTTTCACACACTTTACCAAACTCAGTCACCAGCTTCTGCAGTTTCTTACCCGAATCAGCCACCAGTGTTGAATCATCAGCGAACAACAACTGACTCACTTCCCAAGCTCTCTCATCCACAACAGACTGCATACTTGCCCCTCTTTTCAAAACTCCTTCATTCACCTCCCTAACAACCACATCCATTAACAAATTAAACAACCATGGAGACATCACGCACCCCTGCCGCAAACCAACATTCACTGAGAATCAATCACTTTCTTCTCTACCTACATGCCTTACATTCTCGATAAGAACTTTTCACTGCTTCTAACAACTTACCTTCCACACCGTATATTCTTAATACCTTCCATAGAGCATCTCTATCAACTCTATCATACGCCTTCTCCAGATCCAAAAATGCTAAATACAAAGCCATTTGCTTTTCTAAGTATTTCTCACATACAATTTTCAAAGGAAACACCTCATCCACACATCCTCTACCACTTCTGAAACCACACTGCTCTTCCCCAATCTGATGCTCTGTACTTGCCTTCACTCTCTCAATCAATACTCTCCCATGTAATTTACCAGGAATACTAAAGAAACTCATACCTCTGTAATTTGAGCACTCACCTTTATCCCCTTTGCCTTTGTACAATGGCACTGTGCAAGCATTCCTCCAGTCCTCAGGCACCTCACCATGAGTCATACATACATTGAATAACCTTACCAACCAGTCAACAATACAATCATCCACTTTTTCAATAAATTCTACTGCAATACCATCAAAACCCGCTGCTTTGCCGGCTTTCATCTTCCACAAAGGTTTTATTACATCTTCTCTGTTCTCCAAATCATTCTCCCTAACCCTCTCACTTTGCACACCACCTCGACCAACACACCCTATATCTGCCACTCTATCATCAAACACATTCAACAAGCCTTCAAAATACTCACTCCATCTCCTTCTCACATCGCCAATACTTGTTCCCAATTGTTCCCTTGTCTTACAAACTTTACCTCCTTCCCAAATATCATTTTATTCTCTCTAGAATATATTGATACTCTCTCACCCCAACTCTCATTTGCCCTCTTTTTTGCCTCTTGCACCTTTCTCTTGACCTCCTGCCTCTTTCTTTAGTACATCTCCTAGTTATTTGCATTATTTCCCTGCAAAAATCGTCCAAATGCCTCCCTCTTCTCTCTCACTAATAATCTTACTTCATCCCACCACTCACTACCCTTTCTAATCTTCCCACCTCCCACGCTTCCCATGCCACAATCATCTTTTGAACAAGCCATCACTGCTTCCCGAAATACATCCCATTCCTCCTCCACTCCCCTTGCGTCCTTTGTCCTCACCTTTTTGGATTCTGTTCTTAGTCTCACCTGTCACTTCCTCACACAAGTCTCCTTCCCAAGCTCATTTACTCTCACCGCTCTCTTCACACTAACATTCTCTCTTCTTTTCTGAAAACCTCTACAAATCTTCATCTTCGCCTCCACAAGGTAATGATCAGACATCCCTCCTATTGCACCTCTCAGCACATTAACATCCAAAAGTCTCTCTATCGCGCGCCTATCATTTAACACGTAATCCAATAACGTTCTCTGGCCATCTCTCCTACTTACATACCTATAAATATGTAAATCTTTCTTTTTTAAACCAGGTATTCCAAATCACCTGTCCTTTTCCAGCACATAAATCTACAAACTCTTCACCATTTCCATTTACAACACTGAACACCCCATGTACACCAATTATTCCCTCAACTGCCACATTGCTCACCATTGCATTCAAATCACCCATCACTATAACCCGGTCTCGTGCATCAAAAGTACTAACACACTCACTCAGCTGCTCCCAAAACATATGTCTTTCATGGTCTTTCTTCTCATGCCCAGGTGCATATGCACAAATTATCACCCATCTCTCTCCATCCGCTTTCAGTTTTACCCATATCAATCTAGAATTTACTTTCGTATTATTGTTATTATCATCATTATTATCATTACTATTATCATTATTATTGTTATCATTATCATTATTATTATTATTATTATTATTATTATTATTATTATTATTATTATTATTATTTTTATTATTGTTATTATTATTATTATTATTGTTATTATTATTATTATTATTATTATTATTATTACTATCATTATTATTATTATTATCATTATTATCATTATTATAATTATTATTATCATTATTATTATCATTATCATTATTATTACTAATTGCTATGATCATTATCACCATCATTTTATTATCATTCATCCTTTTTATCATTCTTATTACTATTATTATTATTATTATTATTATTATTATTATTATTATTATTATTATTATTACTATCATTATTATCATTATTCTTATTATTATCATTATGATTATTATTATCATTATTGTTTTTATTATCATTTCTGCCATTATTATTATCATAATCATTATCACTGTTACTGTTATCACTATTAATATATACAATTTTCCTTTCATTTTCAGAAATGAAACAACATCTAATCGAAACCATGGACGCCATTTTGACCGAACAAGCTAGCGTTGAAGGCCTGGAGGGTAAGTTGTGATTTCCTACTTCTCCTACATAGAGGGGTAGTTTTACGCTCTCTTCAATATCTTGTACAACAAATCTCACAACAACTTAAGCAATACAGTAACAACAAACCTTTCATGGTCTCTAGAGTGTTCCTAGATGCGGTCTCAGTTGATATTGTATATATATATATATATATATATATATATATATATATATATATATATATTTGGAGAAAAATGTAGCTTAGACATTGAAGCTTATTGATACAGTGGTGAAATTGATGAGAACTGCTATTTACGTTTGTGTGAATAAATTGTACATTTCCTTTTCCATAGCCAGAGGTTGAACCATTATGTGACATTCATTTTTTTCATTCATTTCAAGCTAAAAGTTTGTTTCTAAATTGTTTCTTACATTTTTCATATGTATATATATGTATGTGTGTGTGTGTGTGGGTATGTGCGTATGTGTGTGTATGTGTGTGTGTGTGTATATGTATATATATATGTATATTATCCCTGGGGATAGGGGTGAAAGAATACTTCCCACGTATTCCTCGCGTGTCGTAGAAAGCGACTAGAGGGGACGGGAGCGGGGGGCCGGAAATCCTCCCCTCCTTGTATTAACTTTCTAAAATGGGAAACAGAAGAAGGAGTCACGCGGGGAGTGATCATCCTCCTCGAAGGCTCAGAGTGGGGTGCCTAAATGTGTGTGGATGTAACCAAGATGTGAAAAAAGGAGAGATAGGTAGTATGTTTGAGGAAAGGAACCTGGATGTTTTGGCTGTGAGTGAAACGAAGCTCAAGGGTAAAGGGGAAGAGTGGTTTGGAAATGTCTGGGGAGTGAAGTCAGGGGTTAGTGAGAGGACAAGAGCAAGGGAAGGAGTAGCAATGCTCCTTAAACAGGAGTTGTGGGAGTATGTGATAGAATGTAAGAAAGTAAATTCTCGATTAATATGGGTAAAATTGAAAGTTGATGGAGAGAGGTGGGTGATTATTGGTGCATATGCACCTGGGCATGAGAAGAAAGATCATGAGAGGCAAGTGTTTTGGGAGCAGCTGAATGAGTGTGTTAGCGGTTTTGATGCACGAGACCGGGTTATAGTGATGGGTGATTTGAATGCAAAGGTGAGTAATGTGGCAGTTGAGGGAATAATTGGTATGCATGGGGTGTTCAGTGTTGTAAATGGAAATGGTGAAGAGCTTGTAGATTTATGTGCTGAAAAAGGACTGATGATTGGGAATACCTGGTTTAAAAAGCGAGATATACATAAGTATACTTATGTAAGTAGGAGAGATGGCCAGAGAGCGTTATTGGATTACGTGTTAATTGACAGGCGTGCGAAAGAGAGACTTTTGGATGTTAATGTGCTGAGAGGTGCAACTGGAGGGTTGTCTGATCATTATCTTGTGGAGGCTAAGGTGAAGATTAGTATGGGTTTTCAGAAAAGAGGAGTGAATGTTGGGGTGAAGAAGGTGGTGAGAATAAGTGAGCTTGGGAAGGAGACCTGTGTGGGGAAGTACCAGGAGAGACTGTGTACAGAATGGAAAAAGGTGAGAACAATGGAAGTAAGGGGAGTGGGGGAGGAATGGGATGTATTTAGGGAATCAGTGATGGATTGCGCAAAAGATGCTTGTGGCATGAGAAGAGTGGGAGGTGGGTTAATTAGAAAGGGTAGTGAGTGGTGGGATGAAGAAGTAAGAGTATTAGTGAAAGAGAAGAGAGAGGCATTTGGACGATTTTTGCAGGGAAAAAATGCAATTGAGTGGGAGAAGTATAAAAGAAAGAGACAGGAGGTCAAGAGAAAGGTGCAAGAGGTGAAAAAAAGGGCAAATGAGAGTTGGGGTGAGAGACTATCAGTAAATTTTAGGGAGAATAAAAAGATGTTCTGGAAGGAGGTAAATAGGGTGCGTAAGACAAGGGAGCAAATGGGAACTTCAGTGAAGGGCGTAAATGGGGAGGTGATAACAAGTAGTGGTGATGTGAGAAGGAGATGGAATGAGTATTTTGAAGGTTTGTTGAATGTGTCTGATGACAGAGTGGCAGATATAGGGTGTTTTGGTCGAGGTGGTGTGCAAAGTGAGAGGGTTAGGGAAAATGATTTGGTAAACAGAGAAGAGGTAGTAAAAGCTTTGCGGAAGATGAAAGCCGGCAAGGCAGCAGGTTTGGATGGTATTGCAGTGGAATTTATTAAAAAAGGGGGTGACTGTATTGTTGACTGGTTGGTAAGGTTATTTAATGTATGTATGACTCATGGTGAGGTGCCTGAGGATTGGCGGAATGCGTGCATAGTGCCATTGTACAAAGGCAAAGGGGATAAGAGTGAGTGCTCAAATTACAGAGGTATAAGTTTGTTGAGTATTCCTGGTAAATTATATGGGAGGGTATTGATTGAGAGGGTGAAGGCATGTACAGAGCATCAGATTGGGGAAGAGCAGTGCGGTTTCAGAAGTGGTAGAGGATGTGTGGATCAGGTGTTTGCTTTGAAGAATGTATGTGAGAAATACTTAGAAAAGCAAATGGATTTGTATGTAGCATTTATGGATCTGGAGAAGGCATATGATAGAGTTGATAGAGATGCTCTGTGGAAGGTATTAAGAATATATGGTGTGGGAGGCAAGTTGTTAGAAGCAGTGAAAAGTTTTTATCGAGGATGTAAGGCATGTGTACGTGTAGGAAGAGAGGAAAGTGATTGGTTCTCAGTGAATGTAGGTTTGCGGCAGGGGTGTGTGATGTCTCCATGGTTGTTTAATTTGTTTATGGATGGGGTTGTTAGGGAGGTGAATGCAAGAGTCCTGGAAAGAGGGGCAAGTATGAAGTCTGTTGGGGATGAGAGAGCCTGGGAAGTGAGTCAGTTGTTGTTCGCTGATGATACAGCGCTGGTGGCTGATTCATGTGAGAAACTGCAGAAGCTGGTGACTGAGTTTGGTAAAGTGTGTGGAAGAAGAAAGTTAAGAGTAAATGTGAATAAGAGCAAGGTTATTAGGTACAGTAGGGTTGAGGGTCAAGTCAATTGGGAGGTAAGTTTGAATGGAGAAAAACTGGAGGAAGTGAAGTGTTTTAGATATCTGGGAGTGGATCTGTCAGCGGATGGAACCATGGAAGCGGAAGTGGATCATAGGGTGGGGGAGGGGGCGAAAATTTTGGGAGCCTTGAAAAATGTGTGGAAGTCGAGAACATTATCTCGGAAAGCAAAAATGGGTATGTTTGAAGGAATAGTGGTTCCAACAATGTTGTATGGTTGCGAGGCGTGGGCTATGGATAGAGTTGTGCGCAGGAGGATGGATGTGCTGGAAATGAGATGTTTGAGGACAATGTGTGGTGTGAGGTGGTTTGATCGAGTAAGTAACGTAAGGGTAAGAGAGATGTGTGGAAATAAAAAGAGCGTGGTTGAGAGAGCAGAAGAGGGTGTTTTGAAATGGTTTGGGCACATGGAGAGAATGAGTGAGGAAAGATTGACCAAGAGGATATATGTGTCGGAGGTGGAGGGAACGAGGAGAAGAGGGAGACCAAATTGGAGGTGGAAAGATGGAGTGAAAAAGATTTTGTGTGATCGGGGCCTGAACATGCAGGAGGGTGTAAGGAGGGCAAGGAATAGAGTGAATTGGAGCGATGTGGTATACAGGGGTTGACGTGCTGTCAGTGGAGTGAATCAAGGCATGTGAGGCGTCTGGGGTGGACCATGGAAAGCTGTGTAGGTATGTATACACGTGTGTGGACATGTGTATGTACATGTGTATGGGGGGGGGGGTTGGGCCATTTCTTTCGTCTGTTTCCTTGCGCTACCTCGCAGACGCGGGAGACAGCGACAAAGTATAAAAAAAAAAAAAAAAAAAAAAAAAAATATATATATATATATATATATATATATATATATATATATATATTTATATCCAATAACGCTCTCGGGCCATCTCTCCTACTTACATACGTATTCTTATGGATATCTCTCTTTTTAAACCAGGTATTCCCAATCACCAGTCCTTTCTCGGAGCAAAAATATACAAGATCATCACCATTTCCATTTACAACACTGAACACCCCATGTTCATCAATAATTCCCTCAGCTGCCACATTACTCACCTTTGCATTCAAATCACCCATGACTATAACCCGGTCTCGTGCATCAATACTAGCACACTTACTCAGCTGCTCCCAAAACACTTGCGTCTCATGATGTTTCCTCTCATGTCCAGGTGCATATGCAGCAATAATCACCCCTCTCTCTCTATCTACTTTCAGTATTACCTATATCAATCTAGAGTTTACTTTCTTACACTCTGTCACATACTTCCACCACTCCTGTTTCAGGAGTAGTCCTACTCCTTCCCTTGCTCTTGACATCTCACCAACCCCTGACTTTACTCCCAACACATTCCCAAACAAATCTTCCACTTTACCATTGAGCTTCGTTTCATTCGGAGCCAGAACATACGAGTTCCTTTCCTCAAACATACTACCTATCTCTTCTTTTTTCTCATCTTGGTTATATCCACACACATTTACACATCCCAGTCTGAGCCTTCGTGGAGGATGAGCACCCCTTGCGTGACTCCTTCTTCTGTTTTCCCTTTTAGAAAGTCAAAATACAAGGAGGGGAGGGTTTTTAACCCCCCCGCTTTCGTCCCCTTTAGTTATCTTCTACGATACATGATGGATGCGTGAGAAGTATTATTTCTCCCCTATCGCCAGGGGTAATATTAAATAATAATAAGTGTTAACTGATAGGCGCGTGAAAGAGAAACTCTTGGATGTTAATGTGCTGAGAGGTGCAACTAGAGGGATGTCTGATCATTATCTTGTGCAGGCGAAGGTGAATATTTGTATAGGTTTTCAGAAAAGAAGAGAGAATGTTGAGGTAAAGAGAGTGGTGAGAGTAAGTGAGCTTGAGAAGGAGACTTGTGTGAGGAAGTACCAGGAGAGAATGAGTAGAAAATGGAAAAAGGTGAGAGCAAAGGACGTAAAGGAAGTGGGGAGGAATGGGATGTATTTACGGAAGTAGTGACGGCTTGCATAAATGATGCTTGTGGCATGAGAAGCGTGGGAAGTGGGCAGATTAGAAAGGGTAGTGAATAAAGGAATGAAGAAGTAGAATTATTAGTGAAAGAGAAGATATGGGCATTTCGATGATTTTTGCAGGGAAATAATGCAAATAAGTGGGAGATGTATAAAAGGAAGAGGCCGGAGGTCAAGAGATAGGTGCAAGAGGTGAAAAAGAGGGCAAATGAGACTTGAGGTCAGAGAGTATCATTAAATTTTTTGGAGAATAAAAAGATGTTTTGGAAGAAGGTAGATAAAATGTGTAAGACAGGGGAAAACATGGGAGCTTCAGTGAAGGGGGCTAATGGGGAGGTGATAACAAGCAGTGGTAAAGTGAGAAGGAGATGGAGTGAGTATTTTGAAGGTTTGTTGAATGTGTTTGATGATAGAGTGGTCGAGGTGGTGTGCAAAGTGAGAGGGGAAGGGAGAATGATTTGGTAAACTGAGAAGAGGTAGTAAAAGCTTTGTGGAAAATGAAAGCCTTCAAGGCAGCGGGTTTGGACAGAATTGCAGTGGAATCTATTGAAAACGGGGGTGACTGTGTTGTTGACTGGCTTGTAAGTTTATTTAATATATGTATGACTCATGGTGAGGTGGCTGAGGATTGGCGGACTGCATGCATAGTGCCATTGTACAAAGACAAAAGGGATAAAGGTGAGTGCTCAAATTACAGAGGTATAAGTATGATGAGTATTCCTCTGAAATCCTATGGTAGGGTATTGATTGAGAGGGTGAAGGCATGTACAAAGCATCAGACTGGGGAAGAGCAGTGTGGTTTGAGAAGTGGTAGAGGATATTTGGATCAGGTGTTTGCTTTGAAGAATGTACGTGAAAAATACTTAGAAAGCAAATGGATTTGTATGTAGCATTTATGCATTTGGAGAAGGCATTTGATAGAGTTAATAGAGATGCTCTGTGGAAGGTATTAAGAATATATGGCGTGATAGGCAAATTGCTACAAGCAGTGTAAAGTTTACATCGAGGATTTAAGGCATGTGTACGAGTAGGAAGAGAGGAAAGTGATTGGTTCTCAGTGAATGTCCGTTTGCGGTAGGGGTGTGCGATGTCTCCATGTTTGTTAAATTTGTTTACAGATGGTATTTCTAGGGAGGTGAATGCAAGAGTTTTGGAGAGAGGGGTAGATATGCAAACTGCTGAGGATGAGAAAGCTTGGGAAGTGAGTCAGTTGTTGTTCGCTGATGATACAGCGCTGGTGGCTGATTCGGGTAAGAAACTGCAGAAGCTGGTGATGGAGTTTGGTAAAGTGAGTGAAAGAAGAAGGTTGAGACTAAATGTGAATAAGAGCAAGGTTATTAGGGACAGTAGGGTTGAAAGACAAGAAGTTTCGCCCCCTCCCCCACCCTGTGACTCACTTTCTCTTCCATGGCTCCATCCGCTGCCAAATCCACTCCCAGATATCTAAAACACTTCACACTCTCAAGTTTTTCTCCATTCAAACCTACCTCCCAATTGACTAGTCTCTCAACCCTACTGTACCTAATAACCTTGCTCTTATTCACATTTACTCTCAACTTTCTTCTTTCACACACTTTACCAAACTCAGTCACCACCTTCTGCAGTTTCTCACCCGAATCAGCTACTAGTGCTGTATCATCACTCAACAACAACTGACTCACTTCCCAAGCTCTCTCATCCACAACAGACTACATACTTGCCCCTCTTTCCAAAACTCTAGCATTTACCTCCCTAACAACCCCATCCATAAACAAATTAAACAACCGTGGAGACATCACGCACCCCTGCCGCAAACCAACATTCATTTAGAACCAATCACTTTCCTCTCTTCCTACACGTATACATGCCTTACATCATCGATAAGAATTTTGCTTCTGACAACTTACCTCCCACACCATATATTCTTAATACCTTCCACAGAGCATCTTTATCAACTCTGTCATATGCCTTCTCCAGATCCATAAATGCTATATACAAATCCATTTGCTTTTCTAAGTACTTCTCACATTCATTTTTCCGAGCAAACACCTAATCCACACACACACACACACATATATATATATATATATATATATATATATATATATATATATATATATATATATATATATATATATATATATATATATATATATATATATATATATATATATATATATATATATATATATATATATATATATATACATATATATATATATGTACATACATGTATGTTTTCAAGTTTGATTCTTTGGTGCCTCATTTCAAGTCCGTAAACGGATTCATTACTCGTCGTAAGTTGTGTATTTACCTGCCAAGAGATCTATATAGTTCGTTCTGATTTTCATTATCATAGGTTTGTTGATTTTGTTTTATCGCTCACACATTAATACACATTATTTTTGGCTACTTGCTTGATGTGCCAGTAACGTAGATGTCTGCTGACAGTGACAGTATTACTGTCTGGTACATTTTGAAAGTTTAAGATACTGGTGTTTCCTGGAAAAATAGTTATGATGATGTTGAATATCACGACCATCAAGTCTTTTAGCAACCTCTTACGAGACGAGAAAGAATACTTTCCATGTATTCCATGGGAGCTGTAGAAGGCTAACAAGAGGGGAGGAAGTGGGGAGCTTAACACCCTTCCCTTCTTATATTACAGTTACTTAAAGATGGAACAGAAGTACAAGCCAAACGAGCAGTGTTCATCCTCTTAGAAGGCTCGGGCTGGGATGTCTAAATGTATGTGGATTTAACCAAGATGAAGAAAAAAGGAGTGTTGGATCGAATGTTTGAGAAAAGGAACCCAGTTGCTCTAGCTCTAAGTACGAGAAAGCTGAGGGTAAAACGGAAAAATAGTTGAGAATGTCAGAAGGCAAGAATTGGTGCGAAGGCAAGAACTGGAGAAGGGATAGCTGTAGCAGGATTTGTGAAGATGTGAGAAAGAATGTAATTTTATACATTCGTATAGAAATAAAAGTGATTACGAGAGATGAGCGAGTATTAGTGCATAAGCACATGACCATGACAAGAATGATGATGATAGGCAATTGAGTATCAGCAAACTTCAGGGATTGAGAAAATGCTTTTTAAGGTGGCCTTGCAAGGAAAACAAGAGAATCAATGTGAACAACTGTGAAGAGGCAAATGCGGAATTGGTAACTGGCAGTGACGAGGCGAAAAAAAGATAAAGTGAAACTTTGAAAATTTGCTGAAAGTTTATGACGACAGGTTGGCAGATGTAGAGCTTTTGAGTCGGAGAGGTATTAGAAGAGAGTGAGTCATGACAAGTGGTTTAGTGAAGAAAGAAGCAGTGGTGGAAGCTTTGGTTATGATAGAATGTGACAAGGCGGCTAGAGTGGATGGTATGCAGTTCAGTTTCTCAAGAAAGGGGATGACCGTGTTGTTGATCGCTTAGTTAGAATTTTCAGTGTATGTATGGATCTCAGGGACGTGAATAAGGATTGATAGAATGCCTATACATTGCCATTGTGTGACGGCAAGGAAAAAAGAGATGAGTGTTCATACGACAAAGGTGTACGTGTGTTGAGCGTACCTGAGAAGTTGTTTGGAGGAGCAGTTTTTGAGAGGGTAGTCGCAAGCACGATGCATCATACTGGAGTGGAACAATGCGATTTTAGGAGTGGTAGAGGATGTGTGGATCAAGGTTTTGCTTTGACAGGGTTGATAGAGATTCTCCATACAACTTACCACTCTATTCACCATGATCCACACATACATTAGAAATCCTTACCAACCAATAGAAAATAAATGCAACCCCTATCTTCATAAATTCAGCTGCAGTATCATCCACTTCAGCCGCCCCGTCACATTTAAACCTACGCACATCTCTTTTCTGTTGACCAAACCACTCTCCATGACTCCTTCACTTCGCATACTACCTCTACCAAAACACCTACTTCTGCCACTTTATCATTAAATACATTCATAAGTCCTTCAGTATACTACAACCCTACTCACTCCATCACTAACTTTTGTCCCACTCACAGATGCAAAACATCTCATCTTCCCGAAAGTTTGCAAATACTCTCTCACCCCAACTCTCATTTGCCCTCTTTTTTATACCTTGCACCTTCCACTTCACCTCCTGCCACCTTCTATTATACATTTCCCAATCATTTTTACTCCTTCCTTGTAAGTGCCGCCCAAATGTCTCTCTTTCTCTTCTCTAACAATTTTACTTTTTCATTCTACCACTCACTACCTTTTCTAATCTGCTCACTTCCCACCTTTTGCATGATACACCTGTATTTATTGCACATGCCAGCACTATTTCCTTAAATACCTTTCATTCCTCACTTACTCCCCTTGCTTAATTTCTTTCATCTTTTGCCATTCTCTCCTCAATCTCCTGGTATTTCTTTACACAAATTTTCATTCCAGGCTACTTGCTCTTTATCATTCTTCTCTCACCGACATTGTTCCCTCTACAAATCTTCACTCGCCCCCACAAGAAATGACCAGGCATCCCACCAGCTTCCCCTCTTAGCACTTTTACATCCAAAAATCTCTCTTTTCCAAGCTTATCAATTGATGAGAATCCAGTAATGCCCGCTGACCATCTTTCTTACCCACATACGTATGCTTGTGTTAATCCCTCTTTTCAAACCAGGTATTCCCAATCACCATCCTTTTTCGGCACACAACCCCACAAGCTTTCACCATTTCCATTCAAAACACTGAATACCCATGAACCCCAATCATGCCTTCACCTACAACATTATTCACAATTCTATTTGAATCACCCATCTGTAATACTCGATCTCGGCATCAAAGCTGCTGACACACTCACTCAGCTGCTCCCAAAACACTGGCCTCTCATGGTCTTTCTTTTCCTGGGTAGGTGCATAAGCACCAATGATCACCCATCTCTCTCCATCAATTTTCAATGTTACCCGCATCAATATATCATTTGCTTTCTCACACTCTATCACACTCCCACAACTCCTGCTTTAGGATTAGTGCTATTCCTTCCTTAGCTCTTGTCCTCTCAGCAACCCCTGACTTCAGTCCCTAGAAATTCCCAAAGCTTTCTTCCCCTCACCCAGAGCCAGAACATCCTTTCCTTTCCTCAGTTACAAGATGGGGACGGTACAGTTCCTGTTCCTTTCCTCAATTACAAGATGGGGACGGTACAGCCCCTGCCTCCATCCCTTCAATCACCTTCTACAACATGCAGGGTATACCGAGGTAGATTCGTTTCTCCCCAACTCTATATTCTCTCCACCATAATACCAAATCTAATACACTGATCTAGGATTAGCTTGACATTCAATAAATAGTCCCTGTAACTGCACATGAATGTCTGTTTCCCATAAAATCCCAAGACTCTCACTTCCACTGTAACTTTCTCCACAGGCGTCTCGACCACCGATCCTGATGGTGCCCGCGTACAGCAAGGATTGGCGCTCTTCACCCGCGTGATTGTCAACACCGTCCGGGAGATCAACAATTCAAGTAAGTTTGAGGTTACTCATTTCTGTATGTTTCATGTTTACGCATCGATGTGTATATATGTATGTTTGTGTACGTGAACCTGTATTTATTGTCATGTTTGTTTCAACACATGTCTGTTTGTCTATCTGTTATTGTTTCCAATCTGTAAGTTTATCTCTCTTAATGTATCTTTTTTGATTTGTTATGTTGTGTTTAAACGTGTTTTGTGCAATTGTCTATGTCAGTATGTATGTCTATTTTGTACATGTTAGTATATGTGTTCGCGTTGAGTATGTTTGTGCGTGTATATTTGCGTCAGTGTATGTATACCAAACAATGGTTTCGGAGGCCTAGCACTCTCTGTGCAGACTGTTAGAAGCAGTGAGCCTGAAGGCCTACTTAACCATTAGACACTGGCCGGTACGATGACTTTATACAGGCTCTCTACGGAAAGGTCTATAAGAGTGATAAAGGATATGTGAATCAAGTGTTTGCTATGAAGAATGTGTGTGAGAAATACTTAAAGAAAAAGGAGGATATGTATTTAGGATTTATGGATGTGGAAAAAACGCATTATTATGCGTTTTAATAGCAATGTTTTGTGGAAAGTTTTACGAATATTTAATGGGTGAGGAAAGCTAACAGAAGCAATTAGAAATTTCTACCCAGAAAGTAAGGAGTGTTCACGAAAAGAAAGAGACGAGGGAGGTCCAGGCAAAAGTAATTCAGCTTCAGATTGTGTGATGTCGCCATGGTTGTATAATGCGTTTGTAGAAGAATTGTGAAGAATGAAAATGCAAGGGTCCTGGAGAGAAGGGTAGGTTTGCAGTCTGTTGGGTTGGAGGGGCTCATGAGGTGAGTTATCTGTTGTGCTGTTGTTTGCTGATGATACGTCTTTAATGGCAGACGTGAGAAACTGCAGCAATTGGCGTCTGAGTTTGGGTGAGTATGTGAAAGGAAGGGGTTGATTTACTGTAAATAAGATTTAGGTCATAAGATTTCGCAGGGGAGATAGTTGGTTGGCGTGTTTAAGTACCTGGATTTAGACATAGCAGCGTTTGAAACCATAGAAACCGTAGCAGGCCATAGGGTACGTGGGGATGCCAAATTCTGAGAGAGTTCATTACCTCCTGGGGCAAAGATGTGTCTGCTTGATGGTATAGCAATGCCACCGTAGTTGTATGGATGCAAAGCGTTAGTCATAAGTAACAAAGTGCAGAAGGGGTGAATCTGTTAGAAACGAAGTACCTGAGGAAATTATATGGTGTCAGGGGGGTTGATCAAGTTAGAAATGATAGGGCAAGAGATTAGTGCGGTAATAAGAAAAAAATGTGGGTATGAGAACTGAAAGCAATATTTCTTTATAGTAAGTGACATGGTACAGACAAAATATACCTCTGTCAAAGGCCATCTCAGTTGAAATCATCGAGTAAAAGATATAGAAAATAGAAATTAACCAAGGCTTTGCAGGTGCTTTGTAGACCTGAATCTTCATTGAAGAAAGGGGGAAAGACAAAAGAAAAAAAATGAAGATTCCACGTTTTAGCTATTCAAGAGAAGAAAGTGGTAACATAAGTGCCAATCTTCGAGCGGCCAGTCTTCACACCATAGCTATGGAAAACTGCAGCCACATGTGCTGAGTATCCAAATTTTAGGAGTGGGGATAAATGCAGACAGTTCATGAGAACAATTATGAAAATTATTCTTGTGGAATAGACATGGAGCAAAAGCATCGCAGCGTACGGAAAGGGAAGATTAAAGTGATGTGATGCCAGGAGAATTCCTCGTACAGAAAATGAGGTAAGCAGGTGGTATTCAACAGAGAAAATGATAGAATTAAGACGGCAAATGTCACGGAACAGGATAGAACAGGAGCCAGGTATAAGAGCTCCAGCTAAGGAAGTTGTGTGGATCCCAGTCACAAGATGGCGGTTCACTGGGCCCTGAGATCTCCTCAGCCCCTTTCATCCGGTGGCGACACTCCACGTCGGAGCCGGAGATCAACGGATATTTGTCCAGCTATAGGAAAAAAGAATTGGAAAATGAAATAGAGATATATGTGAGTTTGTGTTTCAAAGTGTTGTGAGTTTATGAGGGTGTGGAATTTATTGATGAATACAAGTGACCAACAGTTAGATAAAGAAAGGCAAAAAAAAAGAGACAGCGATGCTGGCTGGCTCACTCCGCCGCCACCACTGTCATTCCCGGAACCAATCGTTGTCACATGGGAATAAGTGCAGAATGAGTGATGACAGGCTGACTATAAGGGTGTGGCGGTAGAAGTGTGTGTGTGTGTGTGTGCGTGTGTGTGGGAGGCGGGAGGGATGAATAGGGTAAGAACAAAATGGATGTGAAAGGATAAATTGGAAGATTCTTCTTGGGATCGGGGCCTGATAATACAGAATGGTGTAAGATATGCACGGGATAAAGCTAATATGAGCAGTATGGTACACATGGGACGACTCTCTGTCAATGGACTGTACTAGGTCATTCGGAGCGGTCAGGGGAAACCACAAATAAAATTTGCGGGGCGTCGATGTGGATAGGGGGCTCTGGTTTCGCTTCATTATACATGACGTATAGCATGTAGATATGAAGAGATGAAACATTCTTCGCTTGTTTCTGGCGCTGCCTCTCCACGCACGAAATCTAGGAAACGCTGAACAATTAAGAATTGTAAATATCTATTACAATTTGAAATACCTTCCCAACCTGTCACCTTGCCGGCGACAGGTTTACCAAATCATTCTCCCTAACCCTCTAACTTCGCTCACCACCCCGACCAAAACACCCTATATATGCCACTTTATCATCTAACACATTCAACAAACCTTCAGAATACTCACTCCATTTCCTTCTCACATCACCACTACTTGTTTTTACCTCCCCTTAGCCCCCTTCACCGATGTTCCCATTTGTTCTCTTGTCTTACGCACTTTATTCATCTCTTTCCAAAACATCTTTTTATGCTCCCTAGAATTTAATAATTCTCTTTAACCCCAACTCTCATTTGCCCTCTTTTTCACCTCTTGCACATTTCTCTTAACCTCCTGCCTCTTTCTTACATCTTCAGGCATTTGCAGATTTCCCTGCAAAGATAGTCCAAACGCCTCTCTCATCTTTTCACTATTACTCTTACTTTTTCATCCAACCACTTACTACCATTTGTAATCTGCCCACCTCCCACGTTTCTCATGCCTAAAGCATCTTTTGCAAAAGCTATCACTGCTTCCGTAAATATATCCAATTCCAGCACCACTGCCCTTACGTCCTTTCCTCTCATCTTTTTCCATTCTGCGCTCAGTCTCTCCTGGTACTTCCTAGAAACAAGTCTCCTTCCAAAATTCACATACTCTCACCACTCTCTTCACTCCAACATTCTGATTTCTTTTCATAAAATCATAAAAAATCTTGACCTTCGCCTCCACAAGATAATGATCAGCTATCCTTCCAGCTGCACCGCTCAGCATATTAACATCCAAATATATATATATATATATATATATATATATATATATATATATATATATATATATATATATATATATATATATATATATATATATATATATATATAAATATATATATATATATATATATATATATATATATATATATATATATATATATATATATATATATTTTTTTTTTTTTCTTTGTGCTGTCTCCCGCGTTTGCGAGGTAGCGCAAAGAAATAGACGAAAGAAATGGCCCAACCAACCCCCATACACATGTATATACATACACGTCCACACACACAAATATACATACCTATACAGCTTTCCATGGTTTACCCCAGACGCTTCACATGCCCTGATTCAATCCACTGACAGCACGTCAACCCCGGTATGCCACATCGATCCAGTTCACTCTATTCCTTGCCCTCCTTACACCCTCCTGCATGTTCAGGCCCCGATCACACAAAATCTTTTTCACTCCATCTTTCCACCTCCAATTTGGTCTCCCACTTCTCCTCGTTCCCTCCAGCTCCGACACATATATCCTCTTGGTCAATCTTTCCTCACTCATTCTCTCCATGTGCCCAAACCATTTCAAAACACCCTCTTCTGCTATCTCAACCACGCTCTTTTTATTTCCACACATCTCTCTTACCCTTACGTTACTCACTCGATCAAACCACCTCACACCACACATTGTCCTCAAACATCTCATTTCCAGCACATCCACCCTCCTGCGCACAACTCTATCCATAGCCTACGCCTCGCAACCATACAACATTGTTGGAACCACTATTCCTTCAAACACCCATTTTTGCTTTCCGATATAATGTTCTTGACTTCCACACATTCTTCAAGGCTCCCAGAATTTTCGCCCCCTCCCTCAACCTATGATCCACTTCCGCTTCCATGGTTCCATCCGCTGCCAGATCCACTCCCAGATATCTAAAATACTTTACTTCCTCCAGTTTTTCACCATTCAAACTTACCTCCTAATTGACTTGACCCTCAACCCTACTGTACATAATAACCTTGCTCTTATCACATTTACTCTTAACTTTCTTCTTTCACACACTTTACCAAACTCAGTCACCAGCTTCTGCAGTTTTTCACATGAATCAGCCACCAGCGCTGTATCATCAGCGAACAACAACTGACACTTCCCAAGCTCTCTCATCCACAACAGACTTCATACTTGCCCCTCTTTCCAAAACTCTTGCATTCACCTCCCTAACAACCCCATCCATAAACAAATTAAACAACCATGGAGACATCACACACCCCTACCGCAAACCTACATTCACTGAGAACCAATCACTTTCCTCTCTTCCTACACGTACACATGCCTTACATCCTCGATAAAAACTTTTCACTGCTTCTAACAACTTGCCTCCCACACCATATATTCTTAATACCTTCCACACAGCATCTCTATCAACTCTATTATATGCCTTCTCCAGATCCATAAATGCTACATACAAATCCATTTGCTTTTCTAAGTATTTCTTACATACATTCTTCAAAGCAAACACCTGATCCACATATCCTCTACCACTTCTGAAACCACACTGCTCTTCCCCTATCTGATGCTCTGTACATGCCTTCACCCTCTCAATCAATACCCTCCCAAATAATTTACCAGGAATACTCAACAAACTTATACCTCTGTAATTTGAGCACTCACTCTTAACCCCTTTGCCTTTGTTCAATGGCACTATGCATGTATATATATATATATATATATATATATATATATATATATATATATATATATATATATATATATATATATATATATATATATATATATATATATATATATATATATGTATAGTGATGGGTGATTTGAATGCAAAGGTGAGTAATGTGGCAGTTGAGGGAGTAATTGATGTCCATGGGGTGTTCAGTGTTTTAAATGGAAATGGTGAGGAGATTGTAGATTTATGTGCTGAAAAAGGACTGGTGATTGGGAATACCTGGTTCAAAAAGAGAGATATACATAAGTATACGTATGTAAGTATGAGAGATGGCCAGAGAGCGTTATTGGATTTCGTTGATAGGCGCGCAAAAGAGAGACTTATGGATATTAATGTGCTGAGAGGGTGCAACTGGAGGGATGTCTGATTATTATCTTGTGAAGGCGAAAGTAAAGATTTGTAGAGGTCTTCAGAAAACAAGAGAAAATGTCGGGGTAAAGAGAGTGGTGAGTGCAAGTGAATTTGGGAAGGAGACTTCTGTGAGGACGTACCAGGAGAGACTGAGAACAGAATGGAAAAAGGTGAGAACAAAGGACATAAGGGGAGTGGGGGAGGAATGAGATGTAGGAAAGCAGTGATGGCTTGTGAAAATGATGCTTGTGGCATGAGAAGCATGGGAGGTTGGCATATTAGAAAGGGTAATGAGTAATGAAATGAAGAAATGAGATTATTAATAAAAGAGAAGAGAGAGGCATTTGGACAATTTTTGCAGGGAAATAATGCAAAAGACTCTGAGATGTATAAAAGAAAGAGGGAGGAGGTCAAGAGAAAAGTACAAGAGGTAAGAAAGTGGGCAAATGAGAGTTGGGGTGAGAGTGTATCATTAAATTTTAGTGAGAATAAAAAGATGTTTTGGAAGGAGGTAAATAAAGTGCGTAAGACAGGGGAACAATTGGAAATATCAGTGAAGGGGCAAATGGGGAGGTAAAAAGATGTTTTGGTAGGAGGTAAATAAGTGCGTAAGACAAGGGAACTATTGGAAATATCAGTGAAGGGGCAAATGGGGGAGGTGATAACAAGTAATGGTGATGTGAGAAGGAGATGGAGTGAGTATTTTGAAGGTTTGTTAAATGGGTTTGATGATAGAGTGGGAGATATAGGGTGTTTTGGTCGAGGTGGTGTGCAAAGTCAGAGGGTTACGGAGAATGATTTGATAAACAGAAAAGAAGTAGTAAAAGCTTTACGGAAGAAGAAAGCCAGCAAGGCAGCGGGTTTAGATGGTATTGCAGTGCAATCTATTAGAAAAGGGGTGACTGTATTGTTGACTGGTTGGCAAGATTATTTAATATATGTATGACTCATGGTGAGGTGCCTGAGGATTGGCGAAGTACTTGCATAGGGCCATTGTACAAAGGCAAAGGGGATAAAAGTGAGTGCTCAAATTACAGAGGTATAAGTTTGTTGAGTATTCCTTGGAAATTGATTATGAGGGTGAAGGCATGTACAGAGCATCAGATTGGGGAAGAGCAGTGTAGTTTTAGAAGTGGTAGAGGATGTGTGGATCAGGTGTTAGCTCTGAAGAATGTATGTGAGAAACAATTAGAAAAGCAAATGGATTTGTATGTAGCATTTATGGATCTGGAGAAGGCATATGATAGAATTGACAGAGATGCTCAGTGGAAAGTGTTAACAATATATGGTATGGGAGGCAAGTTGTTAGAAGCAGTTAAAAGTTCTTATCGAGGATGTAAGGCATGTGTACGTTTAGGAAGAGAGGAAAGTGATTGGTTCTCAGTAAATATAGGGTTCCGGCAGGGTTGCGTGATGTCTCCATGGTTGTTTAATTTGTTTATGGATGAGGTTGTTAGGGAGGTGGATGCAAGAGTTTTGTAGAGAGGGGCAAGTTTGCAGTCTGTTGTATATGAGAGAGCTTGGGAGGTGAGTCAGTTGTTCGCTGATGATACAGCATTTGTGGCTGAATCAGGTGAGAAGCTACAGAAGCTGGTGACTGAGTTTGGTAGAGTGTTTGAAAGAAGAAAGCTGAGATTAAATGTGAATAAGAGCAAGGTTATTTGGTACAGTAGGTTTGAGGGACAAGTCAACTGGGAAAATAAGCTTGAATGGAGAAAAACTGGAAGAAGTGAAGTGTTTTAGATATCTAGGAGTGGATTTGGCAGCGGATGGAACTACGGAAATGGAGTGAGTCACAGGGTTGGGGAGAGGGCGAAAGTTCTGAGAGCGTTGCAAAATGTGTGGAAGGCGATATTTTTATCTCGGAAAGCCAAAATGGGTATAATTGAAGGAATAGTGGTTCAAACAATGTTATATAGTAGCGAGGCATGGGCTATATATAGAGTTGTGCGAAAGAGGGTGGATGTGTTGGAAATGAGATGTTTGAGAACAATATGTGGTGTGAGGTGGTTTGATCGAGTAAGTAATGAAAGGGTAAGAGAGATGTATGGTAATAAAAAGAGTGTGGTTGAAAGAGCAGAAGAGGCTGTTTTCAATTTGTTTGGTCTCATGGAGAGAATGAATGAGGAATGATTGAAAAGAGGATATGTGTGTCAGAGGTGGAAAGAACGAGGAAAAGTGGGATACGAAACTGGAGGTGGAAATATAGAATGAAAAGGATTTTGGGCGATTCGGGCCTGAACATGCACATACAATATAACAGTCAGTTGATATACTTCGAAGAGACGAAGCTAAGACGGCATTTGTTAAACATGCGATTATTACACGAAAGTGCACTTGGGAACTTATCGTATTTCATTTTCCCCGTTGACTCAAAGGAATATGTTGATTACGCACAGGAGTGTGATCCTTTCCAATATATATATATATGTATATATATATATATATATATATATATATATATATATATATATATATATATATATATATATATATATATATATATATATATATATATATATAAGTATATATATATATATATATATATATATATATATATATATATATATATATATATATATATATATATATATATATATATATATATATATATATATATATATATATATATATATATATATATATATTATCCCTCGGGATAGGGGAGAAAGAATACTTCCCACGCATTCCTCACA
The DNA here is from genome assembly GCF_036320965.1 of Panulirus ornatus. Taxonomy (NCBI): domain Eukaryota; kingdom Metazoa; phylum Arthropoda; class Malacostraca; order Decapoda; family Palinuridae; genus Panulirus; species Panulirus ornatus. The sequence continues at coordinate 7,306,534 of NC_092250.1, read as the reverse complement.
TGTCGTAGAAGGCGAATAAAGGGGACAGAAGTGGTGGTGGTGGTGGTGGTGGTGGTGGTGGTGGTTTGGGGGGGGGGAGCCAAGAAACCCTCTCCTCCTAGTATTTAAATTTTCTAAACGAGGAAAAAGAAAGAGTCTCGTAGGGAGTGCTCACCCTCCTCGAAGGCTCAGATAGGGGTGTCTAAATGTGTGTGGATGAAACCAAGATGAGAAAAAAGGAGAGATAGGTAGTATGTTTGAGGAAATTAACACGGGTGTTTTGGCTCTGAGTAAAGCGAAGCTCAAAAGTAAAGGAGAAGAGTGGTTTGGGAATGTCTTGGGAGTGAAGTCAGGGGCTAGTGAGAGGATAGGAGCAAAGGAAGGAGTAGCACTAATCCTAAAACTGGAGTGGTGGGCGTATGTGATAGAGTGTAAGAAAGTAAACTCTAGATTGATATGGGTAAAACTGAAAGGGGATTGAGAGACATGGGTGATTATTGGTGCATATGCACCTGGGCATGAGAAGGAAGATCATGAGAAACACGTGTTTTGAGAGCAGCTGAGTGTTAGTAGTTTTGATGCACGAGACCGGGTTATAGTGATGGATGATTTGAATGCAAATGTGAGTAATGTGGCAGTTGAGGGAATAATTGGTGTACATGGGGTGTTCAGTGTTGTAAATGGAAATGATGAAGAGCTTGTAGATTTATGTGCTGAAAAAGGACTGGTGATTGGGATTACCTGGTTTAAAAAGAGAGATATACATAAGTGTTTGTATGTAAGTAGGAGAGATGGCCAGAGAGCATTATTGGATTACTTGTCGATTGATAGGTGCGCGAAAGAGAGATTTTTGGATGTTATTGTGCTGAGAGGTGTAACTGGAGGGATATCTGATCATATCTTGTGGAGGCGAGGGTGAAGATTTGTAGAGGTTTTCAGAAAATGAGAGAGAATGTTGGTGTGAAGAGGGTGGTGAGAGTAAGTGAGCTTGGGAAGGAGACTTGAGTGAGGAAGTACCAGGAGAGACTGAGTATAGAATAGGAAAAAGATGAGAACCAAGGACGAAAGGGGAGCGGGGGAGGAAACGGATGTATGTGGCATGAGAAACGTGGGAGGTGGGTATATTTGGAAAGGTTAGTGAGTGGTGGGTTGAAGAAGTCAGAATATTAGTGAAAGAGAAGAGAGAGGCATTTGGAGGATTTTTGCAGGGAAGTAATGCAAATGACTGGGAGATATATAAAAGAGAGAGGCAGGAGGTCAAGAGAAAGGTGCAAGAAGCGAAAAAGAGAGCAAATGAGAGTAGGGTGAGAGAGTATCATTAAATGTTAGGGAGAATAAAGATATGTTTTGGAAGGAGGTAGATAAAGTGCGTGAGACAAGGGAACAAATTGGAACATCAGTGTAGGGGGCTAATGGGAAGTGATAACATGTAGTGGTGATGTGAGAAGGAGATCGAGTGAGTACATTGAAAGTTTGTTGAATGTGTTTGATGGTGATTTCCAGATGTAGGGTGTTTTGGTCGAGGTGGTGTGCAAAGTGAGAGGATTAGGGAGAATGATTTGGTAAACAATGAAGAGGTAGTAAAAGCTTTTCGGAAGATAAAAGCCAGCAACGCAGCTGGTTTGGATGGTATTGCATTGGAATCTATGAAAAAAGGGGGTAAATTTATTTTTGACTGGATGGCAAGCTTATTTAATGTATGTATGACTTATGATGAGGTGCCTCAGGACTGGCGGAATGCTTGCCTAGTGCTATTGTACAAAGGCAAAGGAGATAAGAGTGAGTGCTCAAATTACAGAGGTATAAGTTTGGTCAGTATTCCTGGGAAAATATATGCAAGGGTATTGATTGAGAGGGTAAAGGCATGTACAGAGCATCAGATTGTGGAGAAGCAGTTTCAGAGGTGGTAGAGGATGTGTGGATAAGGTGTTTGCTTTGAAAAATGTGTGAGAAATACTTAGAAAAGCAAATGGATTTGTATGTAGCATTTATGGATCTGGAGAAGGCATAAGATAGAGTTGATAGAGATGCTCTGTGGAAGGTATTAAGAATATATGGTGTGGGAGGCAAGTTGTTAGAAGGAGTGAAAAGTTTTTATCGAGGATGTAATGCATGTGTACGTGTAGGAAGAGAGGATAGTGATTGGTTCTCAATGAATGTTGATTTGCGGCAGGGGTGTGTGATGTCTCCATGGTTGTTTAATTTGTTTGTGGATGGGGTTGTTAGGGAGGTGAATGAAAGAGTTTTGGAAAGAGGGGCAAGTATGCAGTCTGTTGTGGACGAGAGAGCTTGGGAAGTGATTCAGTTGTTGTTCGCTAATGATACAGCGCTTTTGGCTACCTCGCGCTACCTCGCGGACATGCGGAGGGGGGGGGGGGGGGGGGGGGGATTGCCATTTCATGTGTGGCGGGATGGCGATTGGAAAAAATAAGGGCAGAGAGTATGAATTATGTACATGTGTATATATGTATATGTCTGTGTGTGTATATATATATATATATATATATATATATATATATATATATATATATATATATATATATATATATATATATATATATATATATTCTTTTCTTTTAAACTATTCGCCATTTCCCGCGTTTAGCGAGGTAGCGTTAGAACAGAGGACGGGCCTTTTTGAATATCCTCTCCTGGCCCCCTCGTTCCCTTCTTTTGAAAATTAAAAAAAAAAAAAGACGAGAGGGAGATGTCCAGCCCCCCGCTCCCTCCCCTTTTAACGCCTTCTACGACACGCAGGGAATACGTGGGAAGTATTCTTAATCCCCTATCCCCCCAGGATAAGTTATATATATATATATATATATATATAT
>NC_092250.1:7287558-7303624 GCF_036320965.1 Panulirus ornatus | reverse complement strand
AGTGTTGTAAACGATAATGGTGAAGAGTTTATAGATTTATGTGCTGAAAAAGGACTGGTGATTGAGAATACCTGGTTTAAAGAGAGGGATATACATAAGTATACGTATGTAAGTAGGAGAGATGGCCAAAGAGCGTTATTGGATTACGTGTTAATTGACAATCGCGCGAAAGAGAGACTTTTGAATGTAAATGTGATGAGAGGTGCTACTGAAGGGATATCTGATCATTATCTTGTGGAGGCGAAGGTGAAGATTAGTAGAGGTTTTCAGAAAAGAAGAGAGAATGTTGGGGTGAAGAGAGTAGTGAGAGTAAGTGAGCTTGGGAAGGAGACTTCTGTAAGGCAGTACCAGGCGACACTGAGTACAGAATGGAAAAAGGTGAGAACAAAGGACGTGGGGGGAGTGAGCGTGAATGGAATGTATTTAGGGAATCAGTGATGCCTTGCGCAAAAGATGCTTTTGGCAGGAGAAGCGTGGGAGATGGGCAGATTAGAAAGGGGAATGAGTGGTGGGATAAAGATGTAAGATTATTGGTCATAGAGAGGAAAGAGGCTTTTGGACGATTTTTCAGTGAAATAATGCAAATGACTGGGAGATGTATAAAAGAAAGAGGCAAGAGGTCAAGAGAAAGGTGAAAAAGGTGAAAAAAGAGGGCAAATGAGAGTTGGGTGAGAGAGTACCATTAAATTTTAAATAGAAAAAAAAAGATGCTTTGGAAGGAGGTAAAGTGTTTTAGATATCTGGGAGTGGATCTGACAGCGGATGAAACCATGGAAGAGGAAGTGAATCAAAAGGTGGGGGAGGAGGCGAAAGTTCTGGGAGCGTTGAAGAATGTGTGGAAGTCGAGAACATTATCTCGGAAAGCAAAACTGGGTATGTTTGAAGGATTGGTAGCTCCAACAATGTTATATGGTTGCGAGGCGTGGACTATAGAGCTGTGCGGAGGAGGGTTGATGTGCTGGAAATAGGATGCTTGAGGAAAATATATGGTGTGATGTGTTTTCATCAAGTAAGTAATAATAGGGTAAGAGAGATGTATGGTAATAAAAAGAGAATGGTTTAGGGAGCAGAAGATGTTGTTTTGATATGGTTTGGTCACATGGAGACAATGAGTGAAGCAAGATTGACCAAGAGGATAATATTTGGTCTCCCAATTCTCGTTCCCTCCACCTCTAACATATATATCCTCTTGGTCACTTTTTCCTCACTCATTCTCTCCATGTGACCAAACCATTTCAAAACACCCTCTTCTGCTCTCTCAACCACACTTTTTATTACCACACATCTCTCTCTCCCTATCATTACTTACTAGATGAAACCACCTCACACCACATATTGTCCTCAAACATCTCATTTCCAGCACATCCATTTTCCTCCGCAAAATTTTATCCATAGCGTAAGCCTCGCATATATGTAACATTATTGGAACCACTATTCCTTCAAACATACCCATTTTTGCTTTCCGAGATAATGTTCTCGATTTCCACACATTCTTCAACGCTCCCAGAACTTTCGCCCCCTCACCCACCCAATGATTCACTTCCGCTTACATGGTTCCATTAGCTGCCAAATCCACTCCCAGATATCTAAACACTTCACTTCCTCAACTTCACTTCCTTCACTGTCCCTCAACCCTACTGTACCTAATACCCTTGCTCGTATTCACATTTATTCTCAGCTTTCTTCTTTCACACACTTTACCAAGCTCAGTCTCCAGCTTCTGCAGTTTCTCACATGAATCAGCCACCAGCGCTGTATCATCAGCGAATAACAGCTGACTCACTTCCTGAGCTCTTTCATTAACAACACTGAATACTTGCCTCTCTTTCCAAAACTCTTGCGTTCACCTCCCTAACAAACCGATCCATTAACAAATTAAACAACCATGGAGACATAACACTCCCCTCCTGCAAACCTACATTCACTGAGAAACAATCATTTTCCTCACTTCCTACACGTACACATGTCTTATATCCTTGATAAAAACTTTTCACTGCCTCTTACAACTTGCCTCGCACACCATATATTCTTAGGACCTTCCTCATAGCATCTTTATCAACTCTATCATATACCTTCTACAGAACTATAAATGTTACATACAAATCCATTTGATTTTCTAAGCATTGCTCACATACATTCTTCAAAACAAACACCTGATCCACACTCCTCTACCACTTCTGAAACCACACTGCTCTTCTCCGATCTGATTGCTCTGTGCATGCCTTCACCCTCTCAATCAACACCCTTCCATATAATTTTCCAGGAATATTCAACAAACTTACACCTCTGTAATTTGAGCACTCACTTTCATCCACTTTGCCTTTGTAAAATGGCTCTATGCAAGCATGTAGCCAATCCTCAGGCACCTCACCATGAGTCATACATACATTAAATAACCTTACCAACCAGTCAACAATACAGTCACCCCCTTTTTTAATAAATTCCACTGCAATACTCTGGAAACTCGCTGCTTGCCGGCATTCATCTTCTGCAAAGCTTTTACTACCTCCCTCTGTTTACAAAATTACTTTTCCCTAACCTTCTTTCTTTGCACACCACCTCGACCATAACACCCTATATCTGCCGCTCTATCATCAAACACATTCCACAAACCTTGAAAATACTCGTTCTATCTCCTTCTCACATCACCACTACTTGTTATCACCTCCCCAATAGTCCCCTTCACTGAAGTTTCCATTTCTTTCCTTGTCTTACGCACTTTATTTACCTCCTTCCAAAACATATTTTTATTCTCCCTAAAATTTAATGATACCCTCTCACCCCAACTCTCATTTCCACTTTTTTTCACTTCTTCCACCTTTCTCTTGATCTCCTGCCTCTTTCTTTTATACATCTCCCACTCATTTGCATTATTTCCCTGCAAAAATCGTCCAAATTCCTCTCTCTTCTCTTCCACTAATACTCTTACTTCTTCATCCCACCACTCACTATCCTGTCTAATCTGCCCACCTCCCAAGCTTCTCATGCTACAAGAATCTTTTGCGCAAGCCATCACAGCTTCCCTAAACACATCCAATTCCTCCCCCACTCCCCTTACGTCCTTTCTTCTCAACTTTTTCCATTCTGTACTCAGTTTCTCCTGGTACTTCCTCACACAAGTTTCCTTCCCAAGTTCACTTACTCTCACCACTCTTTTCACTCCAACATTCTTCTTTTCTGAAAACCTCTACGAATCTTCACCTTCACCTGCACAAGATAATGATTAGACATCCCTTCAGTCGCAACGCTCAGCACATTAACATTCAAGAGTCTATCGTATATATATATATATATATATATATATATATATATATATATATATATATATATATATATATATATATATATATATATATATATATATATATATATATATATATATATATATATATATATATATATATATATATATATATATATATATATATATATATATATATATATATATATATATATATATATATATATATATATATATATATATATATATATATATATATATATATATATATATATATATATATATATATATATATTATCTATTTATTCATTTTGCTTTGTCGCTGTCTCCCGCGTTTCCAAGGAAGCGCAATAAAACAGACGAAAAAAATGGCCAAACCCACCCACATATACATGTATATACATACACGTCCAAACACGCAAATATACATACCCATACATTTCAATGTACACATATATATACGCACACAGAGACATACATATATACACATGCACACAATTCACACTGTCTGCCTTTATTCATTCCCATCGCCACCTCGCCACACATGGAAATAAATCACCTTCCCCCCTCAGGTGTTCGAGGTAGTGCTATGAAAAGACAACAAAGGCGCCATTCGTTCACATTCATTCTCTTCGGTATACCACATCGATCCAATTCACTCTATTCCTTGCACGCCCTTCACCCTCCTGAATGTTCTGGCCCCGATCACTCAAAATCTTTTTCACTCCATCTTTCCACCTCCAATTTGGTCTTCCACTTCTCGTTCCCTCCACCTCCGACACATATATCCTCTTGGTCAATCTTTCCTCACAAATTCTCTCCATGTGTCCAAACCATTTCAAAACACCCTCTTCTGCTCTCTCAACCGCGCTCTTTTTATTTCCACACATCTCTCTTACCCTCACGTTACCCACTCGATCAAACCACCTCACACCACATATTGTCCTCAAACATCTCATTTCCAGCATATCCACTCTCCTGCGCACAACTGTATCCATAGACCACGCCTCGCAATCATACAACATTGTTGGAACCACTATTCCTTCAAACATACCCATTTTTGCTTTCCGAGATAATGTTCTCGACTTCCAAACATTCTTTAAGGCTCCCAGGATTTTCGCCCTCTCCCCCACCCTATGATTCACCTCCGCTTCCGTGGTGCCATCCGCTGCCAGATACACTCCCAGTTATCTAAAACACCTTACTTCCTCCAGTTTTTCTCCATTCAAACTTACCTCCCAATTGACACAACCCTTAACCCTACTATACCTAATAACCTTGCTCTTATTCACATTTACTCTTAACTTTCTTCTTTCACACACTTTACCAAACTCAGTCACCAGCTTCTGCAGTTTTCACATGAATCAGCCACAAGCGCTGTGTCATCAGCGAACAACAACTGACTCAATACCCAAGCTCTCTCATCCCCAACGGACTTCATACTTGCCCCTCTTTCCAAAACTCTTGCATTCACCTTCCTAACCACTTCATTCATAAACAAATTAAACAACCATGGAGACATCACACACCCCTACCGGAAACCTACATTCACTGAGAACCAATCACTTTCCACTCTTCCTACACGTACACATGCCTTATATCCTCGATAAAAACTTTTCACTACTTCTAACAACATGCCTCCTTCACCATATATTCTTAGTACCTTCCACAGAGCATCTCTATCAACTCTGTCATATGCCTTCTCCAGATCCATAAATGCTACATTCAAATCCATTTGCTTTTCTAAGTATTTCTCACATACATTCTTCGAAGCAAACACCTGATCCACTTATTCTCTACCACTTCGGGAACCACACTGCTCTTCCCCAATCTTATGCTCTGTACATGCCTTCACCCTCTCAATCAATACCCTCCCATATAATATACCAGGAATACTTAACAAACTTATACCTCTGTAATTTGAGCACACACTCTTATTCCATTTGCCTTTTTACAATGGCACTATTCACGCATTCCGACAATCCTCATGCACCTCAACATGAATCATACATACATTGAGTAACCTTACCAACCACTCAACAATACAGTCACCCTCTTTTTTAATAAATTCCACTGCAATACCATCCAAACATGCTGACTTGCCGGCTTTCATCTTCCGCAAAGCTTTTACTACCTCTTCTCTGTTTACCAAATCATTTTCCCTAACCCTCTCACTTTGCACACCACCTCGACCAAAACACCCTATATGTGCTACTCTTTCATGAAACACATTCAACAAACCTTCAAAATACTCACTCCATCTCCTTCTCACATCACCACTACTTGTTATCACCTCCCCATTAGCCCCCTTCACTGAAGTTCCCATTTGTTCCCTTGTCTTACACACTTTATTTACCTCCTTCCAGAACATCTTTTTATTCTCCCTGAAATTTAATGATACTCTCTCACCCCAATTCTCATTTGCCCTCTTCCTCACCTCTTGCACGTTTCTCTTGACCTCCTGCCTCTTTCTTTTATACATCTCCAACTCATTTGCATTTTCTCCCTCCAAAATCGTCTAAATACCTCTCTCTTCTCTTTCAGTAATAATCTTACTTCTTCATCCCTCCACTCACTACCCTTTCTAATCAACCCACCTCCCACGCTTCTCATGCCACAAGCATCATTTGCGCAAGCCATCACTGCTTCCCTAAATACATCCCATTCCTCCCCCACTCCCCTTACTTCCTTTGTTCTCACCTTTTTCCGTTCTGTACTTAGTCTCTCCTGGTACTTCATCACACAAGTCTCCTTCCCAAGCTCACTTACTCTCACCATCTTATTCACCCCAACATTCTCTCCTCTTTTCTGAAACCCATACAAATCTTCACCTTCGCCTCCACAAGATAATGATCAGACATCCCTCCAGTTGCACCTCTCAGCACATTAACATCCAAAATTTTCTCTTTTGCGCGCCTGTCAATTAACACGTAATCCAATAACGCTCTCTGGCCATTTCTCCTACTTACATGCGTATACTTATGTATATCTCGCTTTTTAAAGAAGGTACCTTTTGTTATTTATTCATCTCTTTTGATTTCCTTTGTCGCTGTCTCCCGCGTTAGCGAGGTAGCGCAAGGAAATAGACGAAAGAATGGCCCAACCCACCCACATACACATGTATTTACATACACGTCCAAACACGCAAATATACATACCTATACATCTCAATGTACACATATATATATATATATACACACACAGATACATACAAAAATACACATGTACATAATTCATACTGTCTGCCTTTATTTATTCCCATCGCCACCTCGCCACACATGAAATAAGAACCCCCTCCCCCCTCATAAGTGCGAGGTAGCGCTAGAAAAAGACAACAAATGCCTCATTCGTTCACACTCAGTCTCTAGCTGTCATGTAATAATGCACCGAATCCAAACCTCCCTTTCCACATCCAGGCCCCACAGAACTTTCCATGGTTTACCACAGACATGCCCTGGTTCAGTCCATTGACAGGACGTCGACACCGGTATACCACATGCCCTGGTTCAGTCCATTGACAGGACGTCGACACCGGTATACCACATCGTTCCAATTCACTCTATTCCTTGCTTGCCTTTCACCCTCCTGCATGTTCAGGCCCCGATCGCTGAAAATCTTTTTCACTCCATGTTTCCACCTCCACCTTTTTATTACCACACACCTCTCTTCCCCTTACATTACTTACTCGATCAAACCACCACACCACATATTGTCCTCAAACATATCATTTCCAGCACATCCACCCTCCTGCGCACAACTCTATACATAGCCCACGCCTCGCAACTATACAACATTGTTGGAACCACTATTCCTTCGAACATAGCCATTTTTGCTTTCCGAGATTATGTTCTCGACTTCCAAACGTTCTTCATGGCTCCCAGAATTTTCACCCCCTCCCCTGCCCTATAATTCACTTCCGCTTTCATGGTTCCATGCGATGCCAGATCCACTCCCAGATATCTAAAACACTTTACTTCCTCCAGTTTTTCTCCATTCAAACTTACCTCCAATTTGATTTGACCCTCAACTCTACTATACCTAATAACCTTGCTCTTATTCACATTTACGCTTAACTTTCTTCTTTCACACACTTTACCAAACTCAGTCACCAGCTTCTGCAATTTCTCACATGAATCAGCCACCAGGGCTGTATCATAAGCGAATAACAATTGACTCACTTCCCAAGCTCTCTCATCCACGACAGACTGCATACTTGCCCCTCTTTCCAAAACTCTTGCATTCACCTCCCTAACAACCCAATCCATAAAGAAATTAAACAACCAAGGAGACATCACACACCCCTGCCGCAAACCTATATTTATTGAGAACCAATCACTTTCCTCTCTTCCTACACGTACACATGGCTTACATCCTCGATAAAAACTTTTCACTGCACCTAGCAACTTTTCTCCCACACCATATATTCATAATACCTTCTCCAGATCCATAAATGCTACTTAAAAATCCATTTGCTTTTGTAAGTATTTCTCACATACATTCTTCAAAGCAAACACCTGATCCACACATCCTCTACCACTTCTGAAATCACACTGCTGTTCCCCAATCTGATGCTCTGTGAATGCCTTCACTCTCTCAATCAATACCCTCCCATGTAATTTACCAGGAATACTCAAAAAACTTATATCTCTGTAATTTGACCATACACCCTTAACCCCTTTGACTTTGTACAATGGCACTATGCAAGCATTCCACCAATCCTCAGGTACCTCACCATTAATCATACATAAATTAAATAACCTTACTAACTAGTCAACAATATAGTCACCCCTTTTTTAATAAATTCCACTGCAATACCTTCCAAAACTGCTGCCTTGCTGGCTTTCATCTTCCGCAAAGCTTTTACTACCTCTTCTCAGTTTAACAAATCATTTTCCCTAACCCTCTCACTTTGCACACCACCTCGACCAAAACACCCTAAATCTGCCACTCTATCATCAAACACATTCAACAAACCTTCAAAATACTCACTCCATCTCCTTCTCACGTCACCACTACTTGTTATCACCTCCCCATTAACCCCCTTCACTGAAGTTCCCATTTGCTCCCTTCTCTTACGCACTATATGTACCTCCTTCCAAAACATCTTTTTATTTTCCCTAAAATTTAATGATACTCTCTCACCCCAACTCTCATTTGCCCTCTTTTTCACCTCTTGCAACTTTCTCTTGACCTCCTGCCACTTTCTTTTATACATCTCCTACTCATTTGCATTTTTTCCCTGCAAAAATCGTCCAAATGCTTCTCTCTTCTCTTTCACTAATAATCTTACTTCTTCATCCCACCACTCACTACCCTTTCCAATCAACACACCTCCCACGCTTCTCATGCCACATGCATCTTTTGCGCAAGCCATCACTGCTTCCCTAAATAAATGCCATTCCTACCCAACTCCTCTTACATGCTTTCTTCTCACCTTTTTCCATTCTGTACTCAGTCTCTCCTGGTACTTCCTCACACAAGTTTCCTTCCCAAGCTCAGTTACTCTCACCACCCTCTTCACCCTAACATTCTCTCTTCTTTTCTGAAAACTCCTACAAGTCTTCACATTCGCCTCCAGAAGATAATGATCAGACATCCCTCCAATTGCACCTCTCAACACATTAAAATCCAAAAGTCTCTCTTTCGCGCGCCTATCAAGTAGCACGTAGTCCAATAACGCTCTCTGGCCATCTCTCCTACTTACATACGTATACTGATGAATATCTCGCTTTTTAAACCAGGTATTCCCAATCACCAGTCCTTTTTCAGCACATAAATCTACAAGCTCTTCACCATTTCCATTCACAACACTGAACACCAAACACCCTACGTATACCAATTTTTCCCTCAACTGCCACGTTACTCACCTTTGCATTCAAATCACCAATCACTATAACCCGGTTCTGTGCATCAAAACAACTAACACACTTCTTCAGCTTCTCCCAAAATACTTGCGTCTCATGATCTTTCTTCTCATGCCCAGGAGAGGAAAGTGATTGGTTCTCAGTGAATGTAGGTTTGCGGCAGGGGTGTGTGATGTCTCCATGGTTGTTTAATTTGTTTATGGATGGGGTTGTGAGGGAGGTGAATGCAAGTGTTTTGGAAAGAGGGGCAAGTATGAAGTCTGTTGTGGATGAGAGAGCTTGGGAAGTGAGTCAGTTGTTGTTCGCTGATGATACAGCGCTGGTGGCTGATTCATGTGAGAAACTGCAGAAGCTAGTGACTGAGTTTCGTAAAGTGTGTGAAAGAAGAAAGTTAAGAGTAAATGTGAATAAAAGCAAGGTTATTAGGTACAGTAGGGTTGAGGGTCAAGTCAATTGGGAGGTAAGTTTGAATGGAGAAAAACTGGAGGAAGTGAAGTGTTTTAGATATCAGGGAGTGGATCTGGCAGCGGATGGAACCATGGAAGCGGAAGTGGATCATAGGGTGGGGGAGGGGGCGAAAATTCTGGGAGCCTTGAAGAATGTGTGGAAGTCGAGAACATTATCTCGGAAAGCAAAAATGGGTATGTTTGAAGGAAAAGTGGTTCCAACAATGTTGTATGGTTGCGAGGCGTGGACTATGGATAGAGTTGTGCGCAGGAGGATGGATGTGCTGGAAATGAGATGTTTGAGGACAATGTGTGGTGTGAGGTGGTTTGATTGAGTAAGTAACGTAAGGGTAAGAGAGATGTGTGGAAATAAAAAGAGCGTGGTTGAGAGAGCAGAAGAGGGTGTTTTGAAATGGTTTGGTCACATGGAGAGAATGAGTGAGGAAAGATTGACCAAGAGGATATATGTGTCGGAGGTGGAGGGAACGAGGAGAAGAGGGAGACCAAATTGGAGGTGGAAAGATGGAGTGAAAAAGATTTTGTGTGGTCGGGGCCTGAACATGCAGGAGGGTGAAAGGAGGGCAAAGAATAGAGTGAATTGGATCGATGTGGTATACCGGGGTTGACGTGCTGTCAGTGGATTGAATCAAGGCATGTGTATGGGGGTGGGTTGGGCCATTTCTTTCGTCTGTTTCCTTGCGCTACCTCGCAAACGCGGGAGACAGCGACAAAGCAAAAAAAAAAAAAAAATATATATATACCTATATATTTGATGTCTTGGATGATATTCATTTACCTGTTTCAAAGTCTAATTTCATTGAAATGATAAAATTGTGTATAAAAGACTGTGTATTTCAATTTAATTGAGATTATTATGCTCAAAAATTTGGTATGGCAATGGGTAACCCTCTTTCACCTGTACCAAGTAATCTTTATATGGAATTTTTTGAAACAAAATTGCAAAAGGATATCATACCTTCTAATGCAATTTGGTTTAGGTATGTGTATGATGTTCTTTGTGTTTAGCCAACAAATGAAAATTTACAAATATTTCTTCCCTTACTTAACAATTTAGTACCTTCCATCAAATTTACTGTAGAAAATGAGAATAATGGTATGTTACCATTTTTAGATTGCATTATCCATACACAAGGAAACAAGTTTAAGTTTAGCATATAGAGAAAGACACCAATGTATGCTCATATATCCAGTAGTACTCATCTCAACATGACAGAGTTAAATTATGATCATTTCAGTCTATGTTCCTCAGGGCATTATGTATTTGCAGTCTAGAGTTTATTGATGATGAGTTTGAGAAGATATATTCTATTGGATCTAAGTTAAAGTACCCTAGATCTTTCATTGATAAATCCCTTAGGTTAGCAAGGAAATAATTTTATAGAGTTGAGCCCAAACCTCCCATTGACATCAAAAATCTTTTAGTTCCCCCTTTTGATAATAATTTCACTTTGTTTCCCATGTTGCTTAAATCCTTTAATGTAAATTTTGCCTTTAGCAACAATACTACTATAAAGAATATCTTATTCAGGAATTCACCTGAAAATTCTCTTGGTTGCATCTATAAAGTGCCTTGTGGAAACTGATAAATTTTATGTTGGTCGGACTGTCAAGGATCTTTCTAATAGACTGAAGCAACATGAATATAGTATATGAACGAGACAAGAATCAAATGCCTTGTTTAATCATTTAAAAAACTATAATCATTGTATTGCTTGAGGTAACACCATCTCAGTTATTTACTCTAACTCTATTACTAAGAGAAATATCATTGAATCTTTTATCATTAAATACACAAAGAATTATAATCATAATATTAGTGATGGTCTATACAAATTAGATAACTGTAGTGTTGATAAGATTTGTAAAATGATAAGTTTATGAACGCTCGTTGTATGTTTTGGACAATCACATGTTTACCAAATGGCGTCGTAGCTTCGTCTCTTCGATGTATATCAACTGACTGTTATATTTCTCTCTTGTGTCTCCTCTGATGATGTGATTATTACACGGAAGTGCACTTGGGAACTTTCCGTGATTCATTTTCCCCGTGGACTCATAGGAATATCTTGATCACGCGCAAAATTGTGACCCTTTCCAACATGTATTCCCCACGACTATTCTATTACTTCTCTACAAGCTGTCCTGGACTTTCTCTTTTCATTACTGCTTTCTCCAAATCGCTAATCAAGGCTCACCAACTGAAGTTACGATTTGAATTCCTTAGGAAAAGCCTTGATGAACAAGTGTTCTCAAGATCTGTCCTTCCTCAACGTTTGTTGCAGCTGTCAAGTCGACAATTTGACCGATTTCAAAATATTATCTTAAAGAAAAACATTGAATTAAAGAAACTTGAAATGGAGGAGGCTTTTCGCATTTCAAGAGAAAAGAAACGTGCCTTTCAAATGGCAATACCGACACACTGGAAGAACCGGATGCTGGACTATTGCTATGATGAATTTAGGAAAGAACGCAATAGGCTACAAGTGTGACTAAATCGTAAGTTGGACCATCTTGTTGAAAACAGCGTCTGGACCAAGAACACTAACTCATCTTTTGTGGTAAACCTGTCTAATAAACAACTAGATAAAGATTCCTTGCGTGCATTAGGCTATGGTTTAAGTTTTGTGTGCTCTAACCGAGAAGCCAGCTATGTTGATGTCACAAAGTCTTTTTGTAATTTAAAAAAATACAGTGATTTAAGTAATGATGGTATTAATATCTGAAAGGGTTTAATGTATGCCAGTTTGTCAAAACAAGTGGAAGCTAATTGCCCTAAAAGATTCATAAGAGATATTAACACCTTAAAAAAGGACAAGGATATACATATTACTAAAGCAGATAAGGCTAACACTGTTGTGATTTTGGACAAAAGTAACTATCTATTTAAAGTGAATGATCTTCTAAATGATAACACAACATATTCTAAATTTAGTAAAAATCCCTTAAAAGAAGTTAATTCTCACTTCAATAAATAAATGAAGTTGTTGTAGAAAGATAACATTTCTCTTATCAAAAATTTGCCATCTTTGTCCCCTTCATTGCCATATATGTATGGATTTATAAAAACACATGCACAGAATTTTCCAGCAAGACCTATAGTGATTTCGGTAGGCTCCATCACATATAAATTGTCAAAATGGTTAGTTTCTTTATCAAGCCCTTTAGTGGGTAAGGTATCAAATTCTAATATCATGACCAATGTAGATTTAGTCAACAAGCTAAACAATACCAATATCAATTATGATTTCAAACTAGTTAGCTTTGATGTTTCCTCACTTTTCTCTAAAGTTCCAGGTGATGAAAATTTTAGAATATTTATTTGATGTCTTGGATGATATTCATTTACCTGTTTCAAAGACTGATTTCAATGAACTGATAAAATTGTGTATAAAAGACTGTGTATTTCAATTTAATGGAGATTATTATGCTCAAAAATTTGGTATGGCAATGGGTAACCCTCTTTCACCTGTACTAAGTAATTTTCATGAGGAATTTTTTGAAACAAAATTGCTAAAGGATATCTTACCTTCTAATGCAATTTGGGTTAGGTACGTAGATGATGTTCTTTGTGTTAGGCCAACAAATGAAAATTTACAAATATTTCTCCCCTTACTTAACAATTTAGGACTTTCCATCAAATTTACTGTAGAAAATGAGAATAATGGTATGTTACCATTTTTAGATTGCATGATCCATAGACAAGGAAACAAGTTTAAGTTTAGCATATACAGAAAACCCACCAATGTATGCTAATATATCCATTATTACTCATCTCAACATGACAGAGTTAAATTATCATCATTTCAATCTACGTTCCTCAGGGCATTACGTATTTGCAGTCCAGATTTTATTGATGATGAGTTTGAGAAGATATATTCTATTGGATCTAAGTTAAAGTACCCTAGATCTTTCATTGAAAAATCCCTTAAGTTAGCAAAGAAATCATTTTATAGAGTTGAGCCCAAACTTCCCATTGACACCAAGAATCTTTTACTTCTCCCTTTTAATAATAATTTCACTTTGCTTCCCAAGTTGCTTAAATCCTTTAATGTAAATGTCGCCTTAGCAACAATAATACTATAAAGAATATCTTAATCAGGAATTCACCAGAAAATTCTCTTGGTTGCATCTATAAAGTTCCTTGTGGAAACTGTGATAAATTTTATGTTGGTCAGACTGGTAAGGATCTTTCTGTTAGACTTAAGCAACATAAATATAGTATAAGAACGGGACAAAAATCAAATGCTTGTTTAATCATGTTAAAAACTATTATCATTGTATTGACTGGAGTAACGCCATCTCAGTTATCAACTCTAACTCTATTATTAAGAGAAATATCATTGAATCTTCGATTATCAAATACACCAAGAATTATAATCTTAATATTAGTGATGGTCTATAGAAAGTAGATAACTTTGTTGTTGATAAGATTTGTAAAATGATAAGTTTATGAACGCTCGTTGTATGTTTTGGACAATCACATGTTTACCAAATGGCGTCGTAGCTTCGTCTCTTCGATGTATATCAACAGACTGTTATATTTCTCTCTTGTGTGTCCTCTGATGATGTGATTATTACACGAAAGTGCGCACTTGGGAACTTTTCGTGTTCCATTTTCCCCGTGGACTCATAGGAATATATATATATATATATATATATATATATATATATATATATATATATATATATATATATATATATATATATATATACTTTTTTTTTTGCTTTGTCGCTGTCTACCGCGTTTGCGATGTAGCGCAAGGAAACAAACGAAAGAAATGGCCCAACCCACCCCCATACACATGTATATACATACGTCCACACACGCAAATATACATACCTACAAAGCTTTCCATGGTTTACCCCAGACGCTTCACATGCCCTGATTCAATCCACTGACAGCACGTCAACCCCGGTATACCACATCGATCTAATTCACTCTATTCCTTGCCCTCCTTTCACCCTCCTACATGTTCAGGCCCCGGTCATACAAAATCTTTTTCACTCCATCTTTCCACCTCCAATTTGGTCTCCCACTTCTCGTTCCCTCCACCTCCGACACATATATCCTCTTGGTCAATCTTTCCTCACTCATTCTCTCTATGTGCTCAAACCATTTCAAAACACCCTCTTCTGCTCTCTCAACCACGCTCTTTTTATTTCCACATATCTCTCTTACCCTTACGTTACTTACTCGATCAAACCACCTCACACCATACATTGTCCTCAAACATCTCATTTCCAGCACATCCATCCTCCTGCGCACAACTCTATCCATAGCCCACGCCTCGCAACCGTACAACATTGTTGGAACCACTATTCCTTCAAACATACCCATTTTTGCTTTCCGGGATAATGTTCTCGACTTCCACACATTTTTCAAGGCTCCCAAAATTTTCGCCCCCTCCCCCACCCTATGATCCACTTCCGCTTCCATGGTTCCATCCGCTGACAGATCCACTCCCAGATATCTAAAACACTTCACTTCCTCCAGTTTTTCTCCATTCAAACTCACCTCCCAATTGACTTGACCCTCAACCCTACTGTACCTAATAACCTTGCTCTTATTCACATTTACTCTTAACTTTCTTCTTCCACACACTTTACCAAACTCCGTCACCAGCTTCTGCAGTTTCTCACATGAATCCGCCACCAGCGCTGTATCATCAGCGAACAACAACTGACTCACTTCCCAAGCTCTCTCATCCCCAACAGACTTCATACTTGCCCCTCTTTCCAAGACTCTTGCATTTACCTCCCTAACAACCCCATCCATAAACAAATTAAACAACCATGGAGACATCACACACCCCTGCCGCAAACCTACATTCACTGAGAACCAATCACTTTCCTCTCTTCCTACACGTACACATGCCTTACATCCTCGATAAAAACTTTTCACTGCTTCTAACAACTTGCCTCCCACACCATATATTCTTAATACCTTCCACAGGGCATCTCTATCAACTCTATCATATGCCTTCTCCAGATCCATAAATGCTACATACAAATCCATTTGCTTTTCTAAGTATTTCTCACATACATTCTTCAAAGCAAACACCTGATCCACACATCCTCTACCACTTCTGAAACCACACTGCTCTTCCCCAATCTGATGCTCTGTACATGCCTTCACCCTCTCAATTATATATATATATATATATATATATATTTACATATAATAATGTCCAAATTATTTGCTTGGATTATGACAGATCATTGCTTTCTTGATTAAGTTTTTTATTTGAAATGTAATCCTTGGTCCTTTTTCACATGATAATTGCGCATGTGATGTGTAATCTTAGTTTTTATCTTAAAGATGTAAGGCCATTTGTCTGACCACGCTGCCTGTATGTATCCATATTTCTGCTGTATTTTGATCTCCTGTTACCCTGTGTGTGTGGGTATGTCTATGTGTGTGAGGATTAGTAATATGTTAGTGTCTCTTTCTTCTTCAAATGGCCTATGTTTCTCTTTGAACTGGCGTTGGCACA
>NC_092250.1:7222218-7287458 GCF_036320965.1 Panulirus ornatus | reverse complement strand
GCAGAAGAGGGTGTTTTGAAATGGTTTGGGCACATGGAGAGAATGAGTGAGGAAAGATTGACCAAGAGGATATATGTGTCGGAGGTGGAGGGAACGAGGAGAAGAGGGAGACCAAATTGGAGGTGGAAAGATGGAGTGAAAAAGATTTTGTGTGATCGAGGCCTGAACATGCAGGAGGGTAAAAGGAGGGCAAGGAATAGAGTGAATTGGAGCGATGTGGTATACAGGGGTTGACGTGCTGTCAGTGGATTGAATCAAGGCATGTGAAGCGTCTGGGGTAAACCATGGAAAGCTGTGTTGGTATGTATATTTGCATGTGTGGACGTGTGTATGTACGTGTGTATGGGGGTTGGGCCATTTCTTTCGTCTGTTTCCTCGCGCTACCTCGCAAACGCGGGAGACAGCGACAAAGTATAAAAAAAAAAAAAAAAAAAAAATATATATATATATATATATATATATATATATATATATATATATATATATATATATATATTATATATATATATATATATATATATATATATATATATACATATATATATATATATATAAATATATACATATATATATATATATATATATATATATATATATATATATATATATATATATATATATATATATATATATATATATATATATATATATGTATATATTTATATATATATATGTATATATATATATATATATATATATATATATATATATATATATATATATATATATATATATATTTATATATATATATATATATATATATATATATATATATATATATATATATATATATATATATATATATATATATATATATATATATATATATATATATATATATATATATATATATATATATATATATATATATATATATATATTATCATATATATATTATCATATATATATTATCCCTGGGGATAGGGGATTAAGAATACTTCCCACGTATTCCCTGCGTGTCGTAGAATGCAACTAAAAGGGGAGGGAGCGGGGGGCTGGAGATCCTCCCCTCTCGGCTTTTTTTTTTTTTTTTTTCAATTTTCCAAAAGAAGGAACAGAGAATTGGGCCAGGTGAGAGTATTCCATTAAAGGCCCAGTCCTCTGTTCTAAACGCTACCTCGCTAATGCGGGAAATGGCGAATAGTTTGAAAGAAAGATATATATATATATATATATATATATATATATATATATATATATATATATATATATATATATATATATATATATATATATATATTTTTTTTTTTTTTTCTTTATACTATTCGCCATTTCCCGCGATAGCGAGGTAGCGTTAAGAACAGAGGACTGGGCCTTTGAGGGAATACCCTCACCTGGCCCCCTTCTCTGTTCCTTCTTTTGGAAAATTAAAATAAAAAAATGAGGGGAGGATTTCCAGCCCCCCGCTGGAAATATATATATATATATATTCATATAAATATATATATATTTGTAAACATGAATATATATATATATATATATATATATATATATATATATATATATATATATATATATATATATATATATATATTTTTTTTTTTTTTTTTTTGCTTTGTCGCTGTCTCCCTCGTTTGCGAGGTAGCGCAAGGAAACAGACGAAAGAAATGTCCCAACCCATACACATGTATATACATACGTCCACACACGCAAATATACATACCTACACAGCTTTCCATGGCTTACCCCAGACGCTTCACATGCCTTGATTCAATTCACTGACAGCACGTCAACCCCGGTATACCACATCGATCCAATTCACTTTATTCCTTGCCCTCCTTTCACCCTCCTGCATGTTCAGGCCCCGATCACACAAAATCTTTTTCACTCCATCTTTCCACATCCAATTTGGTCTCCCTCTTCTCCTCTTTCCCTCCACCTCCGACACATATATTCTCTTGGTCAATCTTTCCTCACTCATTCTCTCCATGTGCCCGAACCATTTCAAAACACCCTCTTCTGCTCTCTCAACCACGCTCTTTTTATTTCCACACATTTCTCTTACCCTTACGTTACTTACTCGATCAAACCACCTCACACCACATATTGTCCTCAAACATCTCATTTCCAGCACATCCATTCTCCTGCGCACAATTCTATCCATAGCCCACGTCTCGCAACCATACAACATTGTTGGAACCACTATTCCTTCAAACATACCCATTTTTGCTCTCCAAGATAATGTTCTCGACTTCCACACTTTCTTCAAGGCTCCCAGAATTTTCGCCCCCTCCCCCACCCTATGATCCACTTCCGCTTCCATGGTTCCATCCGCTGCCAGATCCACTCCCAGATATCTAAAACACTTCACTTCCTCCAGTTTTTCTCCATTCAAACTCACCTCCCAATTGACTTGACCCTCAACCCTACTGTACCTAATAACCTTGCTCTTATTCACATTTACTCTTAACTTTCTTCTTTCACACACTTTACCAAACTCAGTCACCAGCTTCTGCAGTTTCTCACATGAATCAGCCACCAGCGCTGTATCATCAGCGAACAACAACTGACTCACTTCCGAAGCTCTCTCATCTCCAACAGACTTCATACTTGCCCCTCTCTCCAAACCTCTTGGATTCACCTCCCTAACAACCCCATCCATAAACAAATTAAACAAGCATGGAGACATCACACACCCCTGCCGCAAACCTACATTCACTGAGAACCAATCACTTTCCTCTCTTCCTACACGTATATATATATATATATATTATCCCTGGGGATAGGGGAGAAAGAATACTTCCCACGTATTCCCTGCGTGTCGTAGAAGGCGACTAAAAGGGGAGGGAGCGTGGGGCTGGAAATCCTCCCCTCTCTTTTTCTTTTTCTTTTTAGTTTTCCAAAAGAAGGAACAGAGAAGGGGGCCAGGTGAGGATATTCCCTCAAAGGCCCAGTCCTCTGTTCTTAATGCTACCTCGCTAACGCGGGAAATGGCAAATAGTTTGAAAGAAAAAAGAAAGATATATATATATATATATATATATATATATATATATATATATATATATATATATATATATATATATATATATATATATATATATATATATATATATATATATATATATATATATATATATATATATATATATATATATATATATATATGCTGAATATATAATCATTTTTTTTGATACTTTTCCTCAGAATCATTTCCTATGGGAGAGTATATCAATATTCACTCAGTCATTTCTGGTTTTCTAACACGCTCATATGTTCTCAGGATTGTCATGTCCACCACCGTTCGTGCTGATGGGGAACGAGTGCTTTGCCATAGTGTTGGAAGATCTGACGTGGGAAGGTGCTCGCCAGCGTTGCCTCAACATGGACGCAGATCTAGCCCAGCCAGAAGACATTACTGAACTTCGCCTCTATGTCACCCGTCGCTACCGTATGCCATCAGTATTTTTGTGTTGTCACAAATCTTAATGATCGTAGTTTTAGGTTAACTCTGTCCTTGGAATCATATGCCCGGAAAGATCATTGTCCTAGTTTATTCTAGCCCGGGTTAGCCTCTAAAGGAGCAATTGGTGTGTTGCACTTTGAATCCCTTTTGCATTCCCTTTGTATTCCTTTGTATTTATTTTTCTTACGAGTATCCTGGGGTAACAGTAATCCATGATTATTTCAATCTTACTTCACTGCACATCTTGTCATCGTCATACTCTGTCACCAGACCTTCAGTCGCCGCACGTCTGTTTAATATAACCTTGGGTTATCACGTCCATATGTCTTCATAACTGAAAGCCATCATAGCCCTAGGTCATCTCAAGCCTATGTTATCACATGTTTAGCAGAGCCTTTATACAGTTAGTTATCATAAACCTAAATTATCATCCTGTTAGTCATCGCATGTTAGATTATTATTGTCATGGTTATTATAATGTATCATACACCCAGATAATCACAAGCCAAACCAACATATTCATTTGGGCCTTGATTAAACAATTACCAATCATTACAAGAATATGCTCGCACAATAATTTTACTGAACACATGCTACAGTGGCATTCGAACTCTCTGTACCAAGGCTAGCGACCACTTAATTATATTACTTCAGAAAAAATCCCAATACTTTATTGTTCGAATGAAGAATATAATTTCTTTCGAAAAACTCTTAAGAGTGGTTTTTCTACCGGAAAAATAGCCTTCCAACCAAAAGGAGAGGCAAGAAGAATCACCACCAGACGAAGCAGGACGACCTACCACTTGGAAAGGCAGGGCAACCCACCACTGGGAGTGGCAAGGGTTAAGGAAAAATGATACCTCTCCACTGAAAAACATTATTACTTGCTCTAAAGACTGGAACTAAGCTCAGGGATTCCTGTGGTCTTTAAGAGCCGCAGTAACTTGAAAATGCGTAGGTTTTAGAGCAAGTAATTAGGTTATACATACTCACTTAAGATATGTATGAAAGAAAAAGAATCCATGTTTCCCCTGATATAAGAGAGGTACTTTCAGTAGGACTCTCTGGTTTCCTTGTCATCACACTCTTGAATACTAAAGCTCTGGGTCATCACATGTTATTTCTTGTCATGATAGCGTTTGACTGCTACAGATTGAGACATCAGACACCTGATGCCCCACATGGTTGATCATTATAATCTACGTAGGATCATCATGATATTCGTCATCACTTACTGAGTCATCATATCACTAAACCCGTGGGTCACTATGCATCTGAGTCATCACAAAACTAAACCTGTGGGTCGCTATATACCTGAGTCCTCACAACGCCAGACCCATTGGTCATTATATACCTGAGTCATAACAACACTAAGTCCATGGGTCACTCGATACCTGAGTCATCACAACACTAAACCCATGGGTCACTCTATAGCTGAGTCATCACAACACTAAACCCATGGGTCACTCTATACCTGAGTCATCACAACACTAAACCCATGGGTCACTCTATAGCTGAGTCATCACAACACTAAACCCATGGGTCACTCTATACCTGAGTCATCACAACACTAAACCCATGGGTCACTCTATACCTGAGTCATCACAACACTAAACCCATGGGTCATTCTATACCTGAGTCATCACAACACTAAACCCATGGGTCACTCTATACCTGAGTCATCACAACAATAAGTCCATGGGTCACTCTATACCTGAGTCATCACAACACTAAACCAATAGGCCACTCTATACCTGAGTCATCACAACACTAAACCCATGGGTCATTCTATACCTGAGTCATCACAACACTAAACCCATGGGTCACTCTATACCTGAGTCATCACAACAATAAGTCCATGGGTCACTCGATACCTGAGTCATCACAACACTAAACCCATGGGTCACTCTATAGCTGAGTCATCACAACACTAAACCCATGGGTCACTCTATATCTGAGTCATCACAACACTAAACCCATGGGTCACTCTATACCTGAGTCATCACAACACTAAACCCATGGGTCACTCTATACCTGAGTCATCACAACACTAAACCCATGGGTCACTCTATACCTGAGTCATCACAACACTAAACCCATGGGTCATTCTATACCTGAGTCATCACAACACTAAACCCATGGGTCACTCAATACCTGAGTCATCACAACAAGAAGTCCATGGGTCACTCTATACCTGAGTCATCACAACACTAAACCAATAGGACACTCTATACCTGAGTCATCACAACACTAAACCCATGGGTCATTCTATACCTGAGTCATCACAACACTAAACCCATGGGTCACTCTATACCTGAGTCATCACAACACTAAACCCATGGGTCATTCTATACCTGAGTCATCACAACACTAAACCCATGGGTCACTCTATACCTAAGTCATCACAACACTAAACCCATGGGTCACTCTATACCTGAGTCACCACAACACTAAATCCATGGGTCACTCTATACCTGAGTCATCACAACACTAAACCCATGGGTCACTCAATACCTGAGTCATCACAACACTAAACCCATGGGTCACTCTATACCTGAGTCATCACAACACTAAACCCATGGGTCACTCTATACCCAAGTCATCACAACACTAAACCCATGGGTCACTCTATACCTGAGTCACCACAACACTAAATCCATGGGTCACTCTATACCTGAGTCACCACAACACTAAATCCATGGGTCACTCTATACCTGAGTCATCACAGCACTAAACCCATGGGGTCACTTTATACCTGATTCAACTATATATACCTGATTCATCACAACACTAAATCCGTGGTTCATTACATACCTGAGTCATCACAATACTAAACCTGTGGGTCACTATATACCTGGGTCATCACAGCATGTAACCCATGGGTCACTATATATCTGACTCATCGTAACATTTAATCCGTGAGTCATATACACCAGAGCCATAACCAGCCTGACTATAACCCTGTCTTCATAAACCTTATGATAGGCATCACGCGCCTGGTCATAATAATCTAAGATCAGTGAAATTTTGTTCATCATATGCAAATAAAATCGCACATCTATTCATCATATTCTTAGGCCAATACAAGCTTAATCTCCATAACCCTAGATATTCATATCCCTGTATTATTACCCTCAATATTCAAATCTATTGACAGACATACATCTGACTGGAATCATTCAGTGCCACAAAGTCATAATGTACCAGGTCATTACAATTGGTATTTATCATACTACAGTAGTAGTTGCCTACCTTTGTATCATCTGTCTTGGTTTATCACACACTTGGTCTCTATAACCTCGAATCAGTACACGCCCAGCCACTGCAACCATGAATGATATTAGTCAGGCAAATAATCTTCACATCCCTGTATCACTACACTCTTCATCATAATGTTCTTGAGTTATTGCTCTCACAGATACTAGAACTTTGGATCGGTACACTTCTAGTTATCATAACCTTGGATCATTATAAGCCTATTCTTAACCTTGGATTAATACGTCTTCAATACAACCTTGAATCATTAGACAACTGGCTACCACGACTACGGGATATTACACTCATACTCATAATGCTGATATCTGGTTATTGCATTACCCTTCACCACAGCTTATGTCATCAAATGCATGCTCATTATATCACTGGTTCATCATGCCTTTGGTCATAATAATCGTGTGTTATTGTGGTCTCAGTCACCATGAGCCTGAGTATGACATACTCTGAATAATGGTAAGTCTTGGTTAAGACAACCTCAAGTTATTATAACATCTAAGTGACATTTAGTCTGAGTCCGTAAAAGAAGCTTAGTATTTATATCCCACATGTTAGTCGTCGTTCGAAAGATAACGGTCAGAGGAGGAAGTTGTCAACTTAGTGGGAAAATCACGATCAGTTAAAGTGTTTGTAGATATAAGGAAATGTCAAACTAGCAACCAGAACTTCATTGTAATCTAATTATCATCAATGATGAAGTCTGTATATAGATAAATGTACTTTCCAATAAGCTGTATGTGTGACATTAATACCAATACCTGTATGTTAATATCACTTTTTTATCTGGGTAGCACGCAAGGACCGCCGTAACTTCTGGCTGGGAGGTGTGAACAAAGAGAAGGTATGGCAGTGGCTATCCGGCGAACTCGTTGACCCTACCTTCTGGCACGTCAACGAACCCTCTGGCAACGGTGACTGTCTGGCCATGTTCGATGGCTGGGATTATCCCCTTACAGACTTCCCTTGTGAAAACGAGAGGCGCGCTGTCTGTGAGCGCGTCATGCACTTTTAGACATCAGGAAAAATATAGAACAGGAGGCGCGTAATTTGTTTGTTCACCTAAGGCACACCAGAGCATTTCCACAGACCTTATATAGACAACCGACCATCGGTGACTCCTGCATGCAAAAAAGAATAGAGTACTTACTATAAACCATATAACCGCCAACAGTAACTCCGTCCTCCAAAAGAACACTAAGTCCTTGTAGAAGCCTATTGAACATCATGTGCCAGCACAGAAAGACAACATAGCACTTTCGTAGAGCCTTATGACCATCATCAGCGCTTTTTACACAGGAGGGCAACACAGCAGTTCTACAAACTACAAGTGCATCCCATGATAAGAGTGTTGAATAGGTGGAGAACAAATCAGCTGCCCAAGTCAAGAACGGCATCAGAAATCAGAGTCTCATCTGTACGTGCGAGGAACAACCATCAACAGCTTAGCAGAATGAGATGTTATAATTTCTTTTTCTGAAGTCAAGTAAACAAATGTAACCTATGCAGTTTACCATTTGATTGTTTTGAATAAGATCATAATCAAGATGGTCGCCAAAATTTTTTGATGATCTGTTTGACAGCCTCTGGTAAATGTGTCTATAAATACTTATAGTTTGTAAGATTATCTATTGGCTATTGAACTAAGACTCTTCTTAATGCAAGTTGCTTTTATATCCTTCATCATAAATGTAGCTGTAAAAGAAGCCAAATAAATTCAGAAGAATGTGTTCTGTAGGCAACTTTTAAAATTATATCCCGTTTGCATTTTCCATATAACATAAGGGGTTAATGTTAAAAGGTAAATGTGAAAAACTAAATAATATCAATTAGAAAGAAATCTAGATAACACTCATATCACATGAAAAATAATGAAATGTACTTCCTGTTCCTAAACCAAAACTCTCACATAACTAGTGTAATACAAGCTTTCCTTCTGTCGTCCTACTGCAGTCAGGCACAATGTTATCCAGTAATAAAACAATGAATGATTTCCTGCCTAATCCTCAGATTCCATCACCCTTCCTATCTTTCCCTTGCACAGGGTCTTCTGATTATTTCCCAGCTCCAAGAGGACAAGGCGTATGACTCAGATGGCACACCTCATCGAGTCCTTTGAGGGTGAGCCACTGAGCTACCACCAATCCTTGCTCACCTATTTCGTCTTTCTCTAAAGGCCCATATTTTCACATTCTTCCTGGAAGCATGTACTGGTGCAGCCCATCTTTAAGAAAGAAGATCCCTCGATCCCTTCCAGCCATCATCCGTTAATTTTCATATATGCTATCTCCAGATTCTTTGAATCTCTTTTTCATTCCCGCGTTCTCGAGCACTTATAGTTCTAATTCTTTCTTTCTGATCACAGTTACGGACTTTACAGTGAGATAGTAAAAGTTGATTTCTCTTGTGTGACCCACCTCTGTTTTCCTCTTTCAAGGTATATAACTGGCCATAGTATAATTTTTTTGTCTTCTAAAATTGTTACTTTTGTCTTTTTTGTTTTTCTCTGTTCCCCAATGAATATCACCTACCCTTTCCTTCTCCCAATAAACAATCCTTTATCCTCTACTTTTAATTCAATTCACTCTTTTAGGGATGATTTCACTTTGAAATACTTCGACTCACTTTTTTTCCCTTTTTCGTATACCAGTAATCCTTCTCGTGTTGATTGTATTTCCTCTTTGAAATATACCCTACGCAGCATCTAGAACTGAAGAAGCAGCGGTGTTGTTAGATTTAGAGGTGCTAAGAAGTAATCCCCAGTGTCTCTTTCTAAAAGGTCAATCATTTCCCTGCAATCACTTTCAGAACAAAAGAGTTTAATCGTGTAATAACAGGAAAAGGTTGAGATTAACCATATCCTCCTCTCTATCCTGCAGACATCCACATAATCAACATTATAAAGTCTGCATCCCAGAGGCTGGGGTGCTGTTAGGTTGCCCACCCATTTTCCTCTTGAGCAGCAGTTTCACAGATCATCTATAAGGGTTTCAACTGCCGTGCATAAAGTATTGCAAAGACAAACACACACACAATCTGTCCTCACTCATTCTCTCCATGTGACCAAACCATTTTAAAACACCCTCTTCTCTTCTCTCAATCGCACTCTTTTTTATTACCACACACCTCTCTTACCCTTACATTACTTACTCGATCAAACCACCTCACACCATATATTGTCCTCAAACATCTCATTTACACCAAATCCACCCTCCTTCACACAACTCTATCCATAGCGTACGCCTCGCAGCCATATAACATTGTTGGAACCACTATTCCTTCAAAAATATTCATTTTTGTTTTCCGAGATAATGTTTTCGACTTCCACACATTCTTCAACGCTCCCAGAACTTTCGCCCCCTTCCCACCCTATGATTCACTTCCCCTTCCATGGTTCCATCCGCTGCCAAACCCACTCTGAGATATCTAAAACACTTCACTTCCTCCAGTTTTTCTCCATCTAAACTTACCTCCCAATTGACTTGACCCTCAACCCTACTGTACCAAATAACCTTGCTCTTATGCACATTTACTCTCAGCTTTCTTCTTTCACACACTTGACCAAACTCAATCATCAGCTTCTGCAGTTTCTCACATGAATCAGCCACCAACGCTGTATTATCAGCGAACAACAACTGACTCACTTCCCAAGCTCTCTCATCTCCATCAGACTGCATACTTGCCCCTCTTTCCAAAACTCTTGCATTCACCTCCCTAACAACCCCATCCGTAAACAAATCAAACAACCATGGAGACATCACATACCCCTGCCGCAAACCTACATTCACTGAAAACCAATTATATTCCTCTATTCCTGCACGTACACATGGCTTACATCCTCGATAAAAACTTTTCACTACTTCTAACAACTTGCCTCCCACACCATATATTCTTAATACCTTCCACAGAGCATCTCTATCAACTCTATCATATGCCTTCTCTACATCCATAAATGCTACATACAAATCCATTTGCTTTTGTAAGTATTTCTCACATACATTCTCCAAAGCAAACACCTGATCCACACATCCTCTACCACTTCTGAAACCACACTGCTGTTCCCCAATCTGATGCTCTGTACATGCCTTCACCCTCTCCATCAATACCCTCCCATATAATTTCCCAGGAATACTCAACAAACTTATACCTCTGTAATTTGAGCACTCACTTTTATCCCCTTTGCCTTTGTACAATGGCACTATGCAAGCATTCCACCAATCCCTAGGCACCTCATCATGAGTCATACATGCATTAGGTAACCTTACCAACTAGTCAACAATACAGTTACCCCCTTTTCAAATAAATTCCACTGCAATGCCATCCACACCTGCTGCCTTGCCGGCTTTCATCTTCCGCAAAGCTTTTGCTACCTCTTCTCTGTTCACCAAATCAATTTCCGTAACCCTCTCACTTTGCACACCACCTCGACCAAAACGCCCTATATCTGCCACTGTATCATCAAACACATTCAACAAACCTTCAAAATACTCACTCAATCTCCTTCTCACATCACCACTACTTGTTATCACCTCCACATTTGTCCAATTCAATGAAGTTCCCATTTGTTCCCTCGCCTTACGCACTTTATTTACCTTCTTCCAAAACATCGTTTTATTCTCCCTAAAATTTAATGATACTCTCTCACCCCAACTCTCATTTGCCCTCTTTTTCAACTCTTGCACCTTTCTCTTGACCTCCTGCCTCTTTCTTTTATACATCTCCCACTTATTTTTATTATTTCCCTGCAAAAATCGTCCAAATGCTTCTCTCTTCTCTTTCACTAATAATCTTACTTGTCCATCCCACCACTCACAACCCTTTCTAATCTGACTACCTCCCACGCTTATCATGCCACAAGCATCTTTTGCGCAAGCAATCATTGCTTTCCTAAATACATCCCATTCCTCCCCCCCCTCCCCTTACGTCCTTTGTTCTCACCTTTTTTCATTCTGTACTCAGTCTTTCCTGGTACTTCCTCACACAAGTCTCCTTCCCAAGCTCACTTACTCTTACCACTCTTTTCACCCCAGTATTCTCTCTTCTTTTCTGAAAAACCTCTACAAATCCTCACATTCGCCTCCACAAGATAATGATCAGACATCATTCCAGTTGCACATCTCGGAGCATTAGCATCCAAAAGTCTACAAAAGTCTACATAAATCTACAAGCTCTTCACCATTTCCATTTACAACAAAGAACATCCCATATACATCAATTATTCCCTCAACTCCCACATTACTCACCTTTGCATTCAAATCATCCATCACTATAACCCGGTCTGGAGCATCAAAATTAGGAACACACTCACTCAGCTGCTCCCAAAACACTTGCTTCTCATGAACTTTCTTCTCATGCCCAGGTGCATATACACAAATAATGTCCCATCTCTCTCCATCCACATTCGTTTTTACCCATATCAATCTAGAGTTTACTTTCTGAACCTATCACATACTTCCACCACTCCTGTTTCAGGAGTAGTGGTACTCCTTCCCTTACTCTTGTCCTCTCATTAACCCATGACTTTACTCCCAAGACATTCCCAAACCACTCTCCCCCTTTACCCTTGAGCCTCGTTTCACTCAGAGCCAAAACATCCAGGTTCCTTTCCTCAAACAAACTACCTCTCTCTCCTTTTTTCTCTCCTTGATTACATCCACACACTTTTAGACACCCCAATCTGAGCCTTCGAGGAGGATGAGCAGTCCCCGCGTGAATCCTTCTTCTGTTTCTCTTTTAGAAAGCTAAAATACAAGGAGGGGAGGGTATTGATTGAGAGGTTGAAGGCATGTACAGAGCATCAGATTGGGGAACAGCATTGTGGTTTCAGAAGTGGTAGAGGATGTGTGGATCAGATGTTTGCTTTGAAGAATGTATGTGAAAAATACTTAGAAAAGAAAATGGATTTGTATATAGCATTTATAGATCTGGAGAAGGCATATGATAGAGTTGATATATATGTATATATATATTTATATGTATATATATATATATATATATATATATATATATATATATATATATGTATATATATATATATATATATATATATATATATATATATATATATATATATATATATATATATATATATATATATATATATATATATATATATATATATATATATATATATATATATATATATATATATATATATATATATATATATATATATATATATATACATACAAAGGTCCCATTCGTTCACACTCGGTCTCTAGCTATCATGTAATAATGCACCGAAACCACAGCTCCTTTTCCACATCCAGGCCCCACAGAACTTTTCATGGTTTACCACAAACACTTCACATGCCCTGGTTCAATCCATTGACAGCACGTCGACCCTGGTATACCACATCGTTCCAATTCACTCTATTCCTTGCACTCCTTTCACCCTCCTACATGAATATATATATATATATATATATATATATATATATATATATATATATATATATATATATATATATATATATATATATATATATATATATATACATATATATGGGAGGTAAGTTTGAATGGAGAAAAACTGGAGGAAGTAAAGTGTCTTAGATATCTGGGAGTGGATCTGGCAGCGGATGGAACCATGGAAGCGGAAGTGGATCATAGGGTGGGGGAGGGGGCGAAAATCCTGGAAGCCTTGAAGAATGTGTGGAAGTCGAGAACATTATCTCGGAAAGCAAAAATGGGTATGTTTGAAGGAATAGTGGTTCCAACAATGTTGTATGGTTGCGAGGCGTGGCCTATGGATAGAGTTGTGCGCAGGAGGATGGATGTGCTGGAAATGAGATGTTTGAGGACAATGTGTGGTGTGAGGTGCTTTGATCGAGTAAGTAACGTAAGGGTAAGAGAGATGTGTGGAAATAAAAAGAGCGTGGTTGAGAGAGCAGAAGAGGGTGTTTTGAAATGGTTTGAGCACATGGAGAGAATGAGTGAGGAAAGATTGACCAAGAGGATATATGTGTCGGAGGTGGAGGGAACGAGGAGAAGTGGGAGACCAAATTGGAGGTGGAAAGATGGAGTGAAAAAGATTTTGTATGATCGGGGCCTGAACATGCAGGAGGGTGAAAGGAGGGCATGGAATAGAGTGAATTACATCGATGTGGTATACCGGGGTTGACGTGCTGTCAGTGGATTGAATCAGGGCATGTGAAGCGTCTGGGGTAAACCATGGAAAGCTGTGTAGGTATGTATATTTGCGTGTGTGGACGTATGTATATACATGTGTATGGGGGTGGGTTGGGCCATTTCTTTCGTCTGTTTCCTTGCGCTACCTCGCAAACGCGGGAGACAGCGACAAAGCAAAAAAAAAAAAATATATATATATATATATATATATATATATATATATATATATATATATATATATATATATATATATATATATATGCATATATATATATATATATATATATATATATATATATATATATATATATATATATATATATATATATATATATATATATATATATATGTATATATATATATATATATATATATATATATATATATATATATATATATATATATATATATATATATATATATATATATATATATATATATATATATATATATATATATATATATATATATATATACATATATATATTCCTATGAGTCCACGGGGAAAATGGAACACGAAAAGTTCCCAAGTTCACTTTCGTGTAATAATCACATCATCAGAGGAGACACAAGAGAGAAATATAACAGTCAGTTGATATACATCGAAGAGACGAAGCTACGACGCCATTTGGTAAACATGTCATTGTCCAAAACATACAACGAGCGTTCATAAACTTATCATTTTACAAATCTTATCAACAACAAAGTTATCTACTTTCTATAGACCATCACTAATATTAAGATTATAATTCTTTGTGTATTTGATAATAGAAGATTCAATGATATTTCTCTTAATAATAGTGTTAGAGTTGATAACTGAGATGGCGTTACTCCAGTCAATACAATGATCATAGTTTTTAACATGATTAAACAAGCATTTGATTTTTGTCCCGTTCTTATACTATATTTATGTTGCTTAAGTCTAACAGAAAGATCCTTACCAGTCTGACCAACATAAAATTTATCACAGTTTCCACAAGGAACTTTATAGATGCAACCAAGAGAATTTTCTGGTGAATTCCTGATTAAGATATTCTTTATAGTATTATTGTTGCTAAGGCGACATTTACATTAAAGGATTTAAGCAACTTGGGAAGCAAAGTGAAATTATTATTAAAAGGGAGAAGTAAAAGATTCTTGGTGTCAATGGGAAGTTTGGGCTCAACTCTATAAAATGATTTCTTTGCTAACTTAAGGGATTTTTCAATGAAAGAGCTAGGGTACTTTAACTTAGATCCAATAGAATATATCTTCTCAAACTCATCATCAATAAAATCTGGACTGCAAATACGTAATGCCCTGAGGAACATAGATTGAAATGATGATAATTTAACTCTGTCATGTTGAGATGAGTAATAATGGATATATTAGCATACATTGGTGGGTTTTCTGTATATGCTAAACTTAAACTTGTTTCCTTGTCTATGGATCATGCAATCTAAAAATGGTAACATACCATTATTCTCATTTTCTACAGTAAATTTGATGGAAAGTCCTAAATTGTTAAGTAAGGGGAGAAATATTTGTAAATTTTCATTTGTTGGCCTAACACAAAGAACATCATCTACGTACCTAACCCAAATTGCATTAGAAGGTAAGATATCCTTTAGCAATTTTGTTTCAAAAAATTCCTCATGAAAATTACTTAGTACAGGTGAAAGAGGGTTACCCATTGCCATACCAAATTTTTGAGCATAATAATCTCCATTAGATTGAAATACACAGTCTTTTATACACAATTTTATCAGTTCATTGAAATCAGTCTTTGAAACAGGTAAATGAATATCATCCAAGAAATCAAATAAATATTCTAAAATTTTCATCAACTGGAACTTTAGAGAAAAGTGAGGAAACATCAAAGCTAACTAGTTTGAAATCAAAATTGATATTGGTATTGTTTAGCTTGTTGACTAAATCTACATTGGTCATGATATTAGAATTTGATACCTTACCCACTAAAGGGCTTAATAAAGAAACTAACCATTTTGACAATTTATATGTGATGGAGCCTACCGAACTCACTATAGGTCTTGCTGGAAAATTCTGTTCATGTGTTTTTATAAATCCATACATATATGGCAATGAAGGGTACAAAGATAGCAAATTTTTGATAAGAGAAATGTTATCTTTCTACAACAACTTCATTTATTTACTGAAGTGAGAATTAACTTCTTTTAAGGAATTTTTACTAAATTTAGAATACGTTGTGTTATCATTTAGAAGATCATTCACTTTAAATAGATAGTTACTTTTGTCCAAAATCACAACAGTGTTAGCCTTATCTGCTTTAGTAATATGTATATCCATGTCCTTTTTTAGGGGGTTAATATCTCTTATGAATCTTTTAGGGCAATTAGCTTCCACTTGTTTTGACAAACTGGCATACATTAAACCCTTTCAGATATTAATACCATTATTACTTAAATTACTGTATTTTTTTAAATTACAAAAAGACTTTGTGACATCAACATAGCTGGCTTCTCGGTTAGAGCACACAAAACTTAAACCATAGCCTAATGCACGCAAGGAATCTTTATCTGGTTGTTTATTAGACAGGTTTACCACAAAAGATGAGTTAGTGTTCTTGGTCCAGTCGCTGTTTTCAACAAGATGGTCCAACTTACGATTTAGTCACACTTGTAGCCTATTGCGTTCTTTCCTAAATTCATCATAGCAATAGTCCAACATCCGGTTCTTCCAGTGTGTCGGTACTGCCATTTGAAAGGCACGTTTCTTTTCTCTTGAAATGCGAAAAGCCTCCTCCATTTCAAGTTTCTTTAATTCAATGTTATTCTTTAAGATAATATTTTGAAATTGGTCAAATTGTCGACTTGACAGCTGCAACAAACGTTGAGGAAGGACAGATCTTGAAAACACTTGTTCATCAAGGCATTTCCTAAGGAATTCAAATCGTAACTTCAGTTGGTGAGCCTTGATTAGCGATTTGGAGAAAGCAGTAATGAAAGGAGAAAGTCCAGGACAGCTTGTAGAGAAGTAATAGAATAGTCGTGGGGAATACATGTTGGAAACGGTCACAATTTTGCGCGTGATCAAGATATTCCTATGAGTCCACGTGGAAAATGAATCACGGAAAGTTCCCAAGTGTACCTCCGTGTAATAATCACATCATCAGAGGAGACACAAGAGAGAAATATAACAGTCAGTTGATATACATCGAAGAGACGAAGCTACGACGCCATTTGGTAAACATGTGATTGTCCAAAACATACAACGAGCGTTCATAAACTTATCATTTTACAAATCTTATCAACACTACAGTTATCTAATTTGTACAGACCATCACTAATATTATGATTATAATTCTTTGTGTATTTAATGATAAAAGATTCAATGATATTTCTCTTAGTAATAGAGTTAGAGTCAATAACTGAGATGGTGTTACCTCAAGCAATACAATGATTATAGTTTTTTAAATGATTAAACAAGGCATTTGATTCTTGTCTCGTTCATATACTATATTCATGTTGTTTCAGTCTATTAGAAAGATCCTTAACAGTCCGACCAACATAAAATTTATCAGTTTCCACAAGGCACTTTATAGATGCAACCAAGAGAATTTTCAGGTGAATTCCTGATTAAGATATTCTTTATAGTAGTATTGTTGCTAAAGGCAAAATTTACATTAAAGGATTTAAGCAACATGGGAAACAAAGTGAAATTATTATCAAAAGGGGAAACTAAAAGATTTTTGATGTCAATGGGAGGTTTGGGCTCAACTCTATAAAATTATTTCCTTGCTAACCTAAGGGATTTATCAATGAAAGATCCAGGGTACTTTAACTTAGATCCAATAGAATATATCTTCTCAAACTCATCATCAATAAACTCTGGACTGCAAATACGTAATGCCCTGAGGAACATAGATTGAAATGATCATAATTTAACTCTGTCATGTTGAGATGAGTACTAATGGATATATGAGCATACATTAGTGTCTTTCTGTATATGCTAAACTTAAACTTGTTTCCTTGTGTATGGATAATGCAATCTAAAAATGGTAACATACCATTATTCTCATTTTCTACAGTAAATTTGATGGAAGGTACTAAATTGTTAAGTAAGGGAAGAAATATTTGTAAATTTTCATTTGTTGGCTAAACACAAAGAACATCATACACATACCTAAACCAAATTGCATAAGAAGGTATGATATCCTTTTGCAATTTTGTTTCAAAAAATTCCATATAAAGATTACTTGGTACAGGTGAAAGAGGGTTATCCATTGCCATAACGAA
Organism: Panulirus ornatus; assembly: GCF_036320965.1. Lineage (NCBI taxonomy): Eukaryota > Metazoa > Arthropoda > Malacostraca > Decapoda > Palinuridae > Panulirus > Panulirus ornatus. Next base: position 7,269,395 of record NC_092250.1, on the reverse strand, counting down.
TTTTTGAGCATAATAATCTCAATTAAATTGAAATACACAGTCTTTTATACACAATTTTATCATTTCAATGAAATTAGACTTTGAAACAGGTAAATGAATATCATCCAAGACATCAAATATATAGGTATATATATATATATATATATATATATATATATATATATATATATGTATATATATATATATATATATATATATATATATATATATATATATATATATATATATATATATGTGTATATATATATATATATATATATATATATATCTATATATATATATATATATATATATTTATATATATATATATATATATATATATATATATATATATATATATATATATATATATATATATATATATATATATATATATATATATATATATATATATATATATATATATATATATATATATATATATATATATATATATATATATATATATATATTTCTTTTTTTTTGCTTATATATATATATATATATATATATATATATATATATATATATATATATATATATATATATATATATTCTTTTTTTTTGCTTTGTCGCTGTCTACCACGTTTGCGAGGTAGCGCAAGAAAACAGACGAAAGAAATGGCCCAACCCACCCCCATACGTATGTATATACATACGTCCACACACGCAAATATACATACCTACACATCTTTCCATGGTTTACCCCAGACGCTTCACATGCCCTGATTCAATCTACTGACAGCACATCAACCCCGGTATACCACATCGATCCAATTCACTCTATTCCTTGCCCTCCTTTCACCCTCCTGCATGTTCAGGCCCCGATCACACAAAATCTTTTTCACTCTATCTTTCCACCTCCAATTTGGTCTCCCTTTTCTCCTCGTTCCCTCCACCTCCGACACATATATCCTCTTGGTCAATCTTTCCTCACTCATTCTCTCCATGTGCCCAAACCATTTCAAAACACCCTCTTCTGCCCTCTCAACCACGCTCTTTTTATTCCCACACATCTCTCTTACCCTTACGTTACTTACTCGATCAAACCACCTCACACCACACATTGTCCTCAAACATTTCATTTCTAGCACATCCATCCTCCTGCGCACAACTCTATCCATAGCCCACGCCTCGCAACCATAAAACATTGTTGGAACCACTATTCCTTCAAACATACCTATTTTTGTTTTCCGAGATAATGTTCTCGACTTCCACACATTTTTCAAGGCCCCCAGAATGTTCGCCCCCTCCCCCACCCTATGATCCACTTCCGCTGCCATGGTTCCATCCGCTGCCAGATCCACTCCCAGATATCTAAAACACTTTACTTCCTCCAGTTTTTCTCCATTCAAACTTACCTCCCAATTGACTTGACCCTCAACCCTACTGTACCTAGTAACCTTGCTTTTATTCACATTTACTCTTAACTTTCTTCTTTCACACACTTTACCAAACTCAGTCACCAGCTTCTGCAGTTTCTCACATGAATCAGCCACCAGCGCTGTATCATCAGCGAACAACAACTGACTCACTTCCCAAGCTCTCTCATCCCCAACAGACTTCATACTTGCCCCTCTTTCCAAAACTCTTGCATTCACCTCCCTCACAACCCCATCCATAAACAAATTAAACAACCATGGAGACATCACACACCCCTGCCGCAAACCTACATTCACTGAGAACCAATCACTTTCCTCTCCTGGGCATGAGAAGAAAGATCATGAGACGCAAGTATTTTGGGAGCAGCTGAAGAAGTGTGTTAGTTGTTTTGATGCACAAAACCGGGTTAAAGTGATGGGTGATTTGAATGCAAAGGTGAGTAACGTGGCAGTTGAGGGAAAAATTGGTATACGTAGGGTGTTTGGTGTTCAGTGTTGTGAATGGAAATGGTGAAGAGCTTGTAGATTTATGTGCTGAAAAAGGACTGGTGATTGGGAATACCTGGTTTAAAAAGCGAGATATTCATCAGTATACGTATGCAAGTAGGAGAGATGGCCAGAGAGCGTTATTGGACTAGGTGCTACTTGATAGGCGCGCGAAAGAGAGACTTTTGGATTTTAATGTGCTGAGAGGTGCAATTGGAGGGATGTCTGATCATTATCTTCTGGAGGCGAAGGTGAAGACTTGTAGGAGTTTTCAGAAAAGAAGAGAGAATGTTAGGGTGAAGAGGGTGGTGAGAGTAACTGAGCTTGGGAAGGAAACTTGTGTGAGGAAGTACCAGGAGAGACTGAGTACAGAATGGAAAAAGGTGAGAAGAAAGCATGTAAGAGGAGTGGGGTAGGAATGGCATTTATTTAGGGAAGCAGTGATGGCTTGCGCAAAAGATGCATGTGGCATAAGAAGCGTGGGAGGTGGGTCGATTAGAAAGGGTAGTGAGTGGTGGGATGAACAAGTAAGATTATTAGTGAAAGCGAAGAGAGAAGCATTTGGACGATTTTTGCAGGGAAAAAATGCAAATGAGTAGGAGATGTATAAAAGAAAGTGGCAGGAGGTCAAGAGAAAGGTGCAAGAGGTGAAAAAGAGGGCAAATGAGAGTTGGGGTGAGAGAGTATCATTAAATTTTAGGGAAAATAAAAAGATGTTTTGGAAGGAGGTACATATACTGCGTAAGAGAAGGGAGCAAATGGGAACTTCAGTGAAGGGGGTTAATGGGGAGGTGATAACAAGTAGTGGTGACGTGAGAAGGAGATGGAGTGAGTATTTTGAAGGTTTGTTGAATGTGTTTGATGATAGAATGGCAGATTTAGGGTGTTCTGGTCGAGGTGGTGTGCAAAGAGAGAGGGTTAGGGAAAATGATTTGTTAAACTGAGAAGAGGTAGTAAAAGCTTTGCGGAAGATGAAAGCCGGCAAGGCAGCAGTTTTGGAAGGTATTGCAGTGGAAGTTATTAAAAAAGGGGTGACTATATTGTTGACTAGTTAGTAAGGTTATTTAATTTATGTATGATTAATGGTGAGGTACCTGAGGATTGGTGGAATGCTTGCATAGTGCCATTGTACAAAGTCAAAGGGGATAAGGGTGTATGGTCAAATTACAGAGGTATAAGTTTTTTGAGTATTCCTGGTAAATTACATGGGAGGGTATTGATTGAGAGAGTGAAGGCATTCACAGAGCATCAGATTGGGGAACAGCAGTGTGATTTCAGAAGTGGTAGAGGATATGTGGATCAGGTGTTTGCTTTGAAGAATGTGTGTGAGAAATACTTAGAAAAGCAAATGGATTTTTGAGTAGCATTTATGGATCTGGAGAAGGCATATGATAGAGCTGATAGAGATTCTCGTTGGAAGGTATTAAGAATATATGGTGTGGGAGAAAAGTTGCTAGGTGCAGTGAAAAGTTTTTATCGAGGATGTAAGGCATGTGTACGTGTAGGAAGAGAGGAAAGTGATTGGTTCTCAATAAAAATAGGTTTGCGGCAGGGATGTGTGATGTCTCCTTGGTTGTTTAATTTCTTTATGGATTGGGTTGTTAGGGAGGTGAATGCAAGAGTTTTGGAAAGAGGGGCAAGTATGGAGTCTGTCGTGGATGAGAGAGCTTGGGAAGTGAGTCAATTGTTATTCGCTGATGATACAGCGCTGGTGGCTGATTCATGTGAGAAATTGCAGAAGCTGGTGACTGAGTTTGGTAAAGTGTGTGAAAGAAGAAAGTTAAGCGTAAATGTGAATAAGAGCAAGGTTATTAAGTATAGTAGAATTGAGGGTCAAATCAAATTGGAGGTAAGTTTGAATGGAGAAAAACTGGAGGAAGTAAAGTGTTTTAGATATCTGGGAGTGGATCTGGCAGCGGATGGAACCATGAAAGCGGAAGTGAATTATAGGGCTGGGGAGGGGGTGAAAATTCTGGGAGCCACGAAGAACGTTTGGAAGTCGAGAACATAATCTCGGAAAGCAAAAATGGCTATGTTCGAAGGAATAGTGGTTCCAACAATGTTGTATAGTTGCGAGGCGTGGGCTATGTATAGAGTTGTGCGCAGGAGGGTGGATGTGCTGGAAATGATATGTTTGAGGACAATATGTGGTGTGAGGTGGTTTGATCGAGTAAGTAATGTAAGGGGAAGAGAGATGTGTGGAAATATAAAGAGTGTGGTTGAGAGACGAGAACAGGGTGTTTTGAAATGGTTTGGTCACATGGAGAGAATGACTGAGGAAATATTGATAAAGAGCATATATGTGACAGAGGTGGAGGGAACGAGGAGAAGTGGGAGACCAAATTGGAGGTGGAAACATGGAGTGAAAAAGATTTTCAGCGATCGGGGCCTGAACATGCAGGAGGGTGAAAGGCGAGCAAGGAATAGAGGGAATTGGAATGATGTGGTATACCGGTGTCGACGTCCTGTCAATGGACTGAACCAGGGCATGTGGTATACCGGTGTCGACGTCCTGTCAATGGACTGAACCAGGGCATGTCTGGGGTAAACCATGGAAAGTTCTGTGGGGCCTGGATGTGGAAAGGGAGGTGTGGATTCGGTGCATTATTACATGACAGCTAGAGACTGAGTGTGAACGGATGAGGCATTTGTTGTCTTTTTCTAGCGCTACCTCGCACTTATGAGGGGGGAGGGGGTTCTTATTTCATGTGTGGCGAGGTGGCGATGGGAATAAATAAAGGCAGACAGTATGAATTATGTACATGTGTATTTTTGTATATATCTGTGTGTGTATATATATATGTGTACATTGAGATGTATAGGTATGTATATTTGCGTGTTTGGACGTGTATGTAAATACATGTGTATGTGGGTGGGTTGGGCCATTCTTTCGTCTATTTCCTTGCGCTACCTCGCTAACGCGGGAGACAGCGACAAAGGAAATTAAAAGAGATGAATAAATAACAAAAAGTACCTTGTTTAAAAAGCGAGATATACATAAGTATACGCATGCAAGTAGGAGAAATGGCCAGAGAGCGTTATTGGATTACGTGTTAATTGACAGGCGCGCAAAAGAGAAAATTTTGGATGTTAATGTGCTGAGAGGTGCAACTGGAGGGATGTCTGATCATCATCTTGTGGAGGCGAAGGTGAAGATTTGTATGCGTTTCAGAAAAGAGGAGAGAATGTTGGGGTGAATAGGATGGTGAGAGTAAGTGAGCTTGGGAAGGAGACTTGTGTGATGAAGTACCAGGAGAGACTAAGTACAGAACGGAAAAAGGTGAGAACAAAGAAAGTAAGGGGAGTGGGGGAGGAATGGGATGTATTTAGGGAAGCAGTGATGGCTTGCGCAAATGATGCTTGTGGCATGAGAAGCGTGGGAGGTGGGTTGATTAGAAAGGGTAGTGAGTGGAGGGATGAAGAAGTAAGATTATTACTGAAAGAGAAGAGAGAGGTATTTGGACGATTTTGGAGGGAGAAAATGCAAATGAGTTGGAGATGTATAAAAGAAAGAGGCAGGAGGTCAAGAGAAACGTGCAAGAGGTGAGAAAGAGGGCAAATGAGAGTTGGGGTGAGAGAGTATCATTAAATTTCAGGGAGAATAAAAAGATGATCTGGAAGGAGGTAAATAAAGTGTGTAAGACAAGGGAGCAAATGGGAACTTCAGTGAAGGGGGCTAATGGGGAGGTGATAATAAGAAGTGGTGATGTGAGAAGGAGATGGAGTGAGTATTTTGAAGGTTTGTTGAATGTGTTTCATGAAAGAGTAGCACATATAGGGTGTTTTGGTCGAGGTGGTGTGCAAAGTGAGCGGGTTAGGGAAAATGATTTGGTAAACAGAGAAGAGGTAGTAAAAGCTTTGCGGAAGATGAAAGCCGGCAAGTCAGCAGGTTTGGATGGTATTGCAGTGGAATTTATTAAAAAAGGGGGTGACTGTATTGTTGAGTGGTTGGTAAGGTTACTCAATGTATGTATGATTCATGTTGAGGTGCCTGAGGATTGGCGGAATTCGTGCATAGTGCCATTGTAAAAAGGCAAATGGGATAAGAGTGTGTGCTCAAATTACAGAGGTATAAGTTTCTTAAGTATTCCTGGTATATTATATGGGAGGGTATTGATTGAGAGGGTGAAGGCTTGTACAGAGCATAAGATTGGGGAAGAGCAGTGTGGTTCCCGAAGTGGTAGAGAATAAGTGGATCAGGTGTTTGCTTCGAAGAATGTATGTGAGAAATACTTAGAAAAGCAAATGGATTTGAATGTAGCATTTATGGATCTGGAGAAGGCATATGACAGAGTTGATAGAGATGCTCTGTGGAAGGTACTAAGAATATATGGTGAAGGAGGCATGTTGTTAGAAGTAGTGAAAAGTTTTTATCGAGGATATAAGGCATGTGTACGTGTAGGAAGAGTGGAAAGTGATTGGTTCTCAGTGAATGTAGGTTTCCGGTAGGGGTGTGTGATGTCTCCATGGTTGTTTAATTTGTTTATGAATGAAGTGGTTAGGAAGGTGAATGCAAGAGTTTTGGAAAGAGGGGCAAGTATGAAGTCCGTTGGGGATGAGAGAGCTTGGGTATTGAGTCAGTTGTTGTTCGCGGATGACACAGCGCTGGTGGCTGATTCATGTGAAAACTGCAGAAGCTGGTGACTGAGTTTGGTAAAGTGTGTGAAAGAAGAAAGTTAAGAGTAAATGTGAATAAGAGCAAGGTTATTAGGTACAGTAGGGTTAAGGGTTGTGTCAATTGGGAGGTAAGTTTGAATGGAGAAAAACTGGAGGAGGTAAGGTGTTTTAGATAACTGGGAGTGTATCTGGCAGCGGATGGCACCATGGAAGCGGAGGTGAATCATAGGGTGGGGGAGAGGGCGAAAATCCTGGGAGCCTTAAAGAATGTTTGGAAGTCGAGAACATTATCTCGGAAAGCAAAAATGGGTATGTTTGAAGGAATTGTGGTTCCAACAATGTTGTATGATTGCGAGGCGTGGTCTATGGATACAGTTGTGCGCAGGAGAGTGGATATGCTGGAAATGAGATGTTTGAGGACAATATGTGGTGTGAGGTGGTTTGATCGAGTAGGTAACGTGAGGGTAAGAGAGATGTGTGGAAATAAAAAGAGCGCGGTTGAGAGAGCAGAAGAGGGTGTTTTGAAATGGTTTGGACACATGGAGAGAATTTGTGAGGAAAGATTGACCAAGAGGATATATGTGTCGGAGGTGGAGGGAACGAGAAGTGGAAGACCAAATTGGAGGTGGAAAGATGGAGTGAAAAAGATTTTGAGTGATCGGGGCCTGAACATTCAGGAGGGTGAAGGGCTTGCAAGGAATAGAATGAATTGGATGGATGTGGTATACCGAAGAGACTGAATGTGAACGAATGGGGCCTTTGTTGTCTTTTCATAGCGCTACCTCGAACACCTGAGGGGGGAGGGTGATGTATTTCCATGTGTGGCGAGGTGGCGATGGGAATGAATAAAGGTAGACAGTGTGAATTGTTTGCATGTGTATATATGTATGTCTCTGTGTGCGTATATATATGTGTACATTGAAATGTATGGGTATGTATATTTGCGTGTTTGGACGTGTATGTATATACATGTATATGTGGGTGGGTTTGGCCATTTTTTTCGTCTGTTTTCTTGCGCTTCCTTGGAAACGCGGGAGACAGCGACAAAGCAAAATGAATAAATAAATAATATATATATACATATATATATATATATATATATATATATATATATATATATATATATATATATATATATATATATATATATATATATATATATATATATATATATATATATATATATACGATAGACTCTTGAATGTTAATGTGCTGAGCGTTGCGACTGAAGGGATGTCTAATCATTATCTTGTGCAGGTGAAGGTGAAGATTCGTAGAGGTTTTCAGAAAAGAAGAATGTTGGAGTGAAAAGAGTAGTGAGAGTAAGTGAACTTGGGAAGGAAACTTGTGTGAGGAAGTACCAGGAGAAACTGAGTACAGAATGGAAAAAGTTAAGAAGAAAGGACGTAAGGGGAGTGGGGGAGGAATTGGATGTGTTTAGGGAAGCTGTGATGGCTTGCGCAAAAGATTCTTGTAGCATTAGAAGCTTGGGAGGTGGGCAGATTAGACAGGGTAGTGAGTGGTGGGATGAAGAAGTAAGAGTATTAGTGGAAGAGAAGAGAGAGGAATTTGGACGATTTTTGCAGGGAAATAATGCAAATGAGTGGGAGATGTATAAAAGAAAGAGGCAGGAGATCAAGAGAAAGGTGCAAGAAGTAAAAAAAAGTGGAAATGAGAGTTGGGGTGAGAGGGTATCATTAAATTTTAGGGAGAATAGAAATATGTTTTGGAAGGAGGTAAATAAAGTGCGTAAGACAAGGAAAGAAATGGGAACTTCAGTGATGGGGGCTATTGGGGAGGTGATAACAAGTAGTGGTGATGTGAGAAGGAGATAGAACGAGTATTTTGAAGGTTTGTGGAATGTGTTTGATGATAGAGCTGCAGATATAGGGTGTTATGGTCGAGGTGGTGTGCAAAGAAAGAAGGTTAGGGAAAAATGATTTTGTAAACAGAGGGAGGTAGTAAAAGCTTTGCAGAAGATGAATGCCGGCAAGCAGCGAGTTTCCAGAGTATTGCAGTGGAATTTATTAAAAAAGGGGGTGACTGTATTGTTGACTGGTTGGTAAGGTTATTTAATGTATGTATGACTCATGGTGAGGTGCCTGAGGATTGGCTACATGCTTGCATAGAGCCATTTTACAAAGGCAAAGTGGATGAAAGTGAGTGCTCAAATTACAGAGGTGTAAGTTTGATGAATATTCCTGGAAAATTATATGGAAGGGTGTTGATTTAGAGGGTGAAGGCATGCACAGAGCAATCAGATCGGAGAAGAGCAGTGTGGTTTCAGAAGTGGTAGAGGAGTGTGGATCAGGTGTTTGTTTTGAAGAATATATGTGAGCAATGCTTAGAAAATCAAATGGATTTGTATGTAACATTTATAGTTCTGTAGAAGGCATATGATAGAGTTGATAGAGATGCTATGAGGAAGGTACTAAGAATATATGGTGTGCGAGGCAAGTTGTAAGAGGCAGTGAAAAGTTTTTATCAAGGATATAAGACATGTGTACGTGTAGGAAGTGAGGAAAATGATTGTTTCTCAGTGAATGTAGGTTTGCAGCAGGGGAGTGTTATGTCTCCATGGTTGTTTAATTTGTTAATGGATCGGTTTGTTAGGGAGGTGAACGCAAGAGTTTTGGAAAGAGAGGCAAGTATTCAGTGTTGTTAATGAAAGAGCTCAGGAAGTGAGTCAGTTGTTATTCGCTGATGATACAGCGCTGGTGGCTGATTCATGTGAGAAACTGCAGAAGCTGGAGACTGAGCTTGGTAAAGTGTGTGAAAGAAGAAAGCTGAAAATAAATGTGAATACGAGCAAGGGTATTAGGTACAGTAGGGTTGAGGGACAGTAAAGGAAGTGAAGTTGAGGAAGTGAAGTGTTTAGATATCTGGGAGTGGAATTGGCAGCTAATGAAACCATGTAAGCGGAAGTGAATCATAGGGTGGGTGAGGGGGCGAAAGTTCTGGGAGCGTTGAAGAATGTGTGGAAATCGAGAACATTAACTCGGAAAGCAAAAATGGGTATGTTTGAAGGAATAGTGGTTCCAATAATGTTACATATATGCGAGGCTTACGCTATGGATAAAATTGTGCGGAGGAAAATGGATGTGCTGGAAATGAGATGTTTGAGGACAATATGTGGTGTGAGGTGGTTTCATCTAGTAAGTAATGATAGGGAGAGAGAGATGTGTGGTAATAAAAAGTGTGGTTGAGAGAGCAGAAGAGGGTGTTTTGAAATGGTTTGGTCACATGGAGAGAATGAGTGAGGAAAAAGTGACCAAGAGGATATATATGTCAGAGGTGGAGGGAACGAGAATTGGGAGACCAAAGTGGAGGTGGAAAGATGGCGTGAAAAAGATTTTGAGTGATCGGATCCTGAATATGCACAAGAGTGAAAGGCATGCAAGGAATAGTGTGAATTGGAACGATGTCGTATACCGGGGTTGACGTGCTGTCAATGGATTGAACTAAGGCATATAAAGCGTCTGAGGTAAGCCATTGAAAGTTCTGTGGGGAGTGGATCTTGAAAGTGAGCTGTGGTTTCGGTGCATTAGTACCTGACAACTAGAGACTGAGTGTGAACGAATGTGGCCTTTGTTGTGTTTTCCTAGCGCTCCCTCGGGCATATGAGGGGGGGAGGGGATTGTTATATAATGTATTGCGGGGTGGCAACGAGAATGCATAAATGCAGCAAGTATGGATTATGTACATGTCTATATATGTATATGTATGTATACGTTGAAATGTATAGTTATGTATATGTGCGTGAGTGGATATGCATGTGTATATATGAGTATGTGGGATGGTTGGGCCATTCTTTCGTTAGTTTCCTTGCACTACCTCGCTAATGTGGGAATCAGCGCCAAAGTGCAATCGATAAATAAATGGATATATATAGAAACATATTTGCTTTGTTTCTGTCTCCAGCGATAGCAAGGTAGTGCAAGGAAACAGATGAAAAAATGGCCCAACCCACCCACATACACATGTACATACATGCACTTCCACACACGCAAATATACATACCTATACATTTCAACGTATACATATGTATATACACACAGACATATACATATATACACATGTACATAATTCATACTGTCTGCCTTTATTTATTCCCATCGCAAATCCCGCCACACATGAAATAACTAACCCCTCCCCCACGCATGTGAGCGAGGTAGCGCTAGGAAAAGACAACAAAGGCCACATTCGTTCACACTCAGTCTCTAGCTGTCGTGTAATAATGCCACAAAACCACAGCTCCCTTTCCACATCCAGGCCCCACAGAACTTTCCATGGTTTACCCCAGACGCTTCACATGCCCTGATTCAATCCATTGATAACACGTAGAACCCGGTATACCACATTTTTTGACTCACTCCATTCCTTGGACGCCTTTCACCCTCCTACATGCTCAGTCCCTAATCACTCAAAATCTTTTTCACTCCATCTTTCCACCTCCAATTTGGTCTCCCACTTCTCGTTCCCTCCATCTCTTAAACATATTATCCTCTTGGTCAATCTTGCTTCACTCATTGTCTCCATGTGACCAAACCATATCAAAACACCCTCTTCTGCTCCCTAAACCATTCTCTTTTTATTACCATACATCTCTTACCCTATTATTACTTACTTGATGAAAACACATATCACCATATATTTTCCTCAAGCATCCTATTTCCAGCACATCAACCCTCCTCCGCACAGCTCTATAGTCCACGCCTTGCAACCATATAACATTGTTGGAGCTACTAATCCTTCAAACATACCCAGTTTTGCTTTCCGAGATAATGTTCTCGACTTCCACACATTCTTCAACGCTCCCAGAACTTTCGCCTCCTCCCCCACCTTTTGATTCACTTCCTCTTCCATGGTTTCATCCGCTGTCAGATCCATTCCCAGATATCTAAAACACTTTACCTCCTTCCAAAGCATCTTTTTTTTTCTATTTAAAATTTAATGGTACTCTCTCACCCAACTCTCATTTGCCCTCTTTTTTCACCTTTTTCACCTTTCTCTTGACCTCTTGCCTCTTTCTTTTATACATCTCCCAGTCATTTGCATTATTTCACTGAAAAAATCGTCCAAAAGCCTCTTTCCTCTCTTTGACCAATAATCTTACCTCTTTATCCCACCACTCATTCCCCTTTCTAATCTGCCCATCTCCCACGCTTCTCCTGCCAAAAGCATCTTTTGCGCAAGGCATCACTGATTCCCTAGATACATTCCATTCTCGCTCACTCCCCCCACGTCCTTTGTTCTCACCTTTTTCCATTCTGTACTCAGTGTCGCCTGGTACTGCCTTACAGAAGTCTCCTTCCCAAGCTCACTTACTCTCACTACTCTCTTCACCCCAAAATTCTCTCTTCTTTTCTGAAAACCTCTACTAATCTTCACCTTCGCCTCCACAAGATAATGATCAGATATCCCTTCAGTAGCACCTCTCATCACATTTACATTCAAAAGTCTCTCTTTCGCGCGATTGTCAATTAACACGTAATCCAATAACGCTCTCTGGCCATCTCTCCTACTTACATACGTATGTATATCCCTCTCTTTAAACCAGGTATTCCCAATCACCAGTCCTTTTTCAGCACATAAATCTATAAACTCTTCACCATTATCGTTTACAACACTTAACACCCCATGTACACCAATTATTCACTCAAGTGCCACATTACTCACCTTTGCATTCAAATCACCCATCTCTATAACCCGGTCTCGTGCATCAAAACTACTAACACACTCCCCCAAAACACTTGCCTTTCATGATCTTTCTTCTCATGCACAGGTGTATATGCACCAACAATCACCCATCACTCTCCATCCACTTTCGGTTCTACCCATACTAATCTAGACTTTACTTTCTTACTCTCTATCACGTACTTTCACCACTCCTGTTTCAGGAGTAGTGCTACTCCTTCCCTTGCTCTTGTCCTCTCACTAACCCTTGATTTTACTCCCAAGACATTCTCAAGCCACTCTTCCCTTTTACCCTTGAGCTTCGTTTTACTCAGAGCCAAAACATCCAGGTTCTTTTCCACAAACATACTACCTATCTCTCCTATTTTCTCGTTTTGGTTGCATCCACATATATTTAGACACCACAATCTGAGTCTTCGAGGAGGATGAGCATTCCCCGCGTGAATCCGTCTTGTTTCCCCTTTTAGAAAGTTAAAATACAAGGAAGGGAGGGTATGCATATATATATATATATATATATATATATATATATATATATATATATATATATATATATATATATATATATATATATATATATATATATATATATATATATGTATATTAATTACTTATCTATTTTGCTTTTCGCTGTCTCCCGCATTAGCGAGGTAGCGCAAGGAAACAGAAGAAAGAATGACCCAACCCACCCACATACACATATATATACATACACGTCCACACACGCAAATATACATACCTATACATCTTAACGTGTACATATACATATACACAGAGACATATACATATATACACATGTACATAATTCATACTGCCTGCCTTTATTCATTCCTATCGCCACCCCGCCACACATGTAATTACAACCCCCTCCCTCCTCAAGTGCGCGAGGTAGCGCTAGGAACAGAGCAAAGGCCCCATTCGTTCACACTCATTTCTAGCTGTCATGCAATAATGCACCGAAACCACAGCTCGCTTTCCAAATCCAGGCCCCACAGAACTTTCCATGGTTTACCCCAGACGCTTCACGTGCCCTGGTTCAATCCATTGACAGCACGTCGGCCCCGGTATAACACATCGTTCCAATTCACTCTATTCCCTGCACGCCTTTCACCCTTCTGCATGTTCTGTCCCCGATCACTCAAAATCTTTTTCACTCCATCTTTCCACCTCCAATTAGGTCTCCCACTTCTCCTCGTTCCCTCCACCTCTAACACATATATCCTCATGGTCAATCTTTCCTCATTCATTCTCTCCATGTGATCAAACCATTTCATAACACCCTCTTTTGCTCTCTCAACCACACTCTTTTTATTACCACACATTTCTCTTACCCTATTATTCCTTACTCGATCAAACCACCTCACACCACATATTGTCCTCAAACATCTCATTTCCAGCATATCCGCTCTCCTGCGCACAACTCTGTCTATAGCCCACGCCTCCCAACCATACAACATTGTTGGAACCACTATTCCTTCAAACATACCCATTTTTGCTTTCCGAGATAATGTTCTCGACTTCCACACCTTCTTCAAGGCTCCCAAAATTTTCGCCCAATCCCCATCCAATAATTCATTTCCGCTTCCATGGTTCCATCCGCTGCCAAATCCACTCCCAGATATCTAAAACACTTCACTTCCTCCAGTTTTTCTCCATTCAAAATTACCGCCCAATTGACACGACCCTCAACCCTACTGTACCTAATAACCTTGCTCTTATTCACATTTACTCTCAACTATCTTCTGTCACACACTTTACCAAACTCAGTCACCAGCTTCTGCAGTTTCTCAAATGAATCAGCCACCAGCGATGTATCATCAGCGAAAAACAACTGACTCACTTCCCAAGCTCCCTCATACAGAACAGACTGCATACTTGCCAATCTTTCCAAAACTCTTGCATTCACCTCACTAACAACCCCATCCATAAACAAATCAAACAACCATGGAGACATCACGCACCCCAGCCGCAAACCAATATTCACTAAGAACCAATCCCTTTCCTCTCTTCCTACAAGTACACGTGCCTTACACCTTCGATAAAAACTTTTCACTGCTTCTAACAAATTGCCTCCCACACCATATATTTTTAATACCTTCCATATATCCTCTTGGTCAGTCTTTCCTCACTCATTCTCTCCATGTGACCAAACCATTTCAAAACACTAACTTCTGATCTCTCAACCACATTCTTTTTATTACCACACATCTCTCTTACCCTATTACTACTTACTCGATCAAACCACCTCACACCACATATTGTCCTCAAACATGCCATTTCTATCACATTTACCCTCCTGCGCACAACTCTATCCATAGCAGACGCCTCGCAACCATACAACATTGTTGGAACAACTATTCCTTCAAACATATCTATTTTTGCTTTCCGAGATTATGTTCTCGAGTTCCACACACTCTTCAACGCTCCCAGAATCTTCGCCCCCTCCCCCACCCTATGATTCACTTCCGCTTCCATGATTCCATTCGCTGCCAAATCGACTCCAAGATATCTAAAACACTTCACTTCCTCCAGTTTTTCTCCATTCAAACTTACCTCCCAATTCACTTGACCCTCAACCCTACTGTACCTAATAAACTTGCTCTTATTCACTTTTACTCTCAACTTTCTTCTCTCACGTACTTTACCAAACTCAGTCACCAGCTTTTGCAGTATTTCACATGAATCAGCCACCAGCGCTGTATCATCAGCAAACAACAACTGACACATTTTCCACGCTCTCTCATCCAAAACAGACTGCATACTTGCCCCTCTTTCCAAAACTCTTGCATTCTCCTCCCAAACAAACCACTCCATAAACAAATTAAATTGCCATGGAGACATCACACACCCCTGCCACAAACCTATATTCACTGAGAACTGATCACTTTCCTCTCTTCCTACACATACACATGCCTTACATCGTCGATAAAAGCTTTTCACTGCTTCCAACAACTTGCCTCCCACACCATATATTCTTAATACCTTCCACAGAGCATCTCTATCAACTTTATCATATGCCTTCTCCAGATCAATATATGCTACATACAAATCCATTTGCTTTTCTAAGTATTTCTCACATATATTCTTCAAAGCAAACACCTGATCCACACGTCCTCTACCACTTCTGAAACCACATTGCTCTTCCTCAATATGATGGTCTGTACATGCCCTCACCCTCTCAATCAATACCCTCCCTTATGATTTCCCAGGAATACTCAACAAACTTATACCTCTGTAATTTGAGCACTCACCTTTGTCCCCTTTCCTTTGTACAATGGCACTATGCAGGCATTCCGCTAATCCTCAAGCACTTCACCATGAATCATACATACATTAAATAACCTTACCAACCAGTCAACAATACAGTCACCCCCTTTTTTAATAAATTCCTCAACAATACCATCCAACTCCGCTCCCTTCCCGGCTTTAATCTTCCGCAAAGCTTTTACCACCACTTCTCTGTTTACCATATCATTTTCCCGAACCCTCTCAATTTGCACACTACCTCGACCAAAACACCCTATATCTGCCACTCTATCATCAAACACATTCAACAAACCTTCAAAACACTCACTCTGTCTCCTCATATCACCACTACTTGTTATCACCTCCCCATTAGCCCCCTTCACTGAAGTTCCCATTTGTTCCCTTGTCTTACGCACTTTATTTACCTGCTTCCAAAACATCTTTTTATTCTCTCTAAAATTTGATGATACTCTCTCACTCCAACTCTCATTTGCCCTCTTTTTCACCTCTTGCATATTTCTCTTGACCTCCTGCCTCTTTCCTTTATACATCTCCCGCTCATTTGCATTATTTCCCTGCAAAAATCGTACAAATGCCTCTCTCTTCTCTTTCACTAATAATCTTGCTTCTTCATCCCACCACTCACTACCCTTTCTAATCTGCCCACCTCCCACGCTTCTCATGCGACAAGCATCTTTTGCGCAAGCCATCACTGCCTCCCTAAATATATTTCATTCCTCCCCCATTCCCCTTACCTTCTTTGTTTTCACCTTTTTCTATTCTGTACTCAGTCTCTCCTGGTACTTCCTCACACAAGTCTCCTTCCCAAGCTCACTTACTCTCACCACTCTCTTCACCCCAACTTTCTCCCTTCGTTTCTGAAAACCTCTACAAATCTTCACTTTTGCCTCCACTAGATAATGATCAAACATCACTCCAGTTGCACCTCTGAGCACATTAACATTCAAAAGTCTCTCTTTCGCAAGCCTATCAATTAACACGTAATCCAATAACGCTCTCTGGCCATTTCTCCTATCTACATACGTATATCTATGTATATCTCTGTTTTTAAACCAGGTATTCCCAATCACCAGACCTATTTCAGTACATAAATCTACAAGCTCTTCACCACTTCCATTTACAACACTGAACACCCCAAGTATACCAATTATTCCCTCAACTGCCACATTACTTACCTTTCCATTCAAATCACCCATCACCATAACCTGGTTTCGTGCATCAACACTACTAACACACTCATTCAGCCGCTCCCAAAACACTTGCCTCTCATGATCTTTCTTCTCATGCCCAGGTGCAAATGCACCAATAATCACTAATCCCTCTCAATCAACTTTCAGTTTTACCCATACCAATCTAGAGTTTACTTTCTTACACTCTATCACATACTACCGCCACTCCTGTTTCAGGAACAGTGCTACTCCTTCCCTTGCTATTATCCTCTCACTAACCCCTGACTTTACTCCCAAGACATTTGCAAACCACTCTTCCCCTTTACCCTTGAGCTTCCTTTCACTCAGAGCCAAAACATCCAGGTTCCTTTCCTCAGACATACTACCTATCTCTCCTTTTTTCTCATCTTGGTTTCATCAACACACATTTAGACACCCCAATCTGGGTCTTCGAGGAGGATGAGCTCTTTCCGCGTGAATCCTTCTTCTGCTTCCCAATTAGGAAGTTAAAATACAAGGAGGGGAGGGTTTCTAGCCACCTGCTCTCGTCCCCTTTAGTCGCCTTCTATGACACGTGAGGAATGCGTGGGAAGTATTCTTTCTCCCCTATCCTTAGGGATAGGGAATATATACAAATATATATATATATATATATATATATATATATATATATATATGCATATATATATATATATACATATATATATATATATATATATATATATATATATATATATATATATATATATATATATATATATATATATATATATATAGATATATATATATATATATATATATATATATATATATATATATATATATATATATATATATATATATATATATATATATATATATATATATATATATAAATATATATATATATATATATATATATATATATATATATATATATATATATATATATATATATATATATATATATATATATATATATATATATATATATATATATATATATATATTTTTTTTTTTTTTCCAAAAGAAGGAACAGAGAAGGGGGTCTGGTGAGGATATTCCCTCAGAGGCCCAGTCCTCTGTTCTTAACGCTACCTTGCTAACGCGGGAAATGGCGAATAGTTTGAAAGAAAAAAGGTATATATATATTTATATATATATATATATATATATATATATATATATATATATATATATATATATATATATATATATATATATATATATATATATATATATATATATATATATATATATATATATATATATATATATATATATATATTTATATATATATATATATACATATATATATATATATATATATATATATATATATATGTATATATATATATATATATATATAAATATATATATATATATATATATATATATATATATATATATATATATATATATATATATATATATATATATATATATATATATATATATATATATATATATATATATATATATATATATATATTGCATTTCAAGCTAGAAGTTTTCAGTTTTCTAAATTGTTTCTTACATTTTTCATATGTATATATATGTATGTGTGTGTGTGTGTATATGTGCGTATGTATGTGTGTGTGTGTGTGTGTATGTATATATATATATTATCCCTGGGGATAGGGGTGAAAGAATACTTCCCACGCATTCCTCTCGTGTCGTAGAAAGCGACTAGAGGGGACGGGAGCGGGGGGCCAGAAATCCTCCCCTCCTTGTATTTTTTAATTTTCTAAAATGGGAAACAGAAGAAGGAGTCACGCGGGGAGTGCTCATCCTCCTCGAAGGTTCAGATTGGGGTGCCTAATTGTGTGTGGATGTAACCAAGATGTGAAAAAAGGAGAGATAGGTAGTATGTTTAAGGAAAGGAACCTGGATGTTTTGGCTCTGAGTGAAACGAAGCTCAAGGGTAAAGGGGAAGAGTGGTTTGGGAATGTCTTGGGAGTAAAGTCAGGGGTTAGTAAGAAGACAAGAGCAAGGGAAGGAGTAGCAATACTCCTGAAACAGGAGTGGTGGGAATATATGATAGAATGTAAGAAAGTAAATTCTCGATTAATATGGGTGACTCTGAAAGTTGATGGAGAGAGGTGGGTGATTATTGGTGCATATGCACCTGGGCATGAGAAGAAAGATCATGAGAGGCAAGTGTTTTGGGAGCAGCTGAATGAGTGTGTTAGTGGTTTTGATGCACGAGACCGGGTTATAGTGATGGGTGATTTGAATGCAAAGATGAGTAATGTGGCAGTTGAGGGAATAATTGGTATACATGGGGTGTTCAGTGTTGTAAATGGAAATGGTGAAGAGCTTGTAGATTTATGTGCTGAAAAAGGACTGATGATTGGGAATACCTGGTTTAAAAAGCGAGATATACATAAGTATACTTATGTAAGTAGGAGAGATGGCCAGAGAGCGTTATTGGATTACGTGTTAATTGACAGGCGCGCGAAAGAGAGACTTTTGGATGTTAATGTGCTGAGAGGTGCAACTGGAGGGATGTCTCATCATTATCTTGTGGAGGCTAAGGTGAAGATTTGTATGGGTTTTCAGAAAAGAAGAGTGAATGTTGGGGTGAAGAGGGTGGTGAGAGTAAGTGAGCTTGGGAAGGAGACTTGTGTGAGGAAGTATCAGGAGGGACTGAGTACAGAATGGAAAAAGGTGAGAACAATGGAAGTAAGGGGAGTGGGGGAGGAATGGAATGTATTTAGGGAATCATTGATGGATTGCGCAAAAGATGCTTGTGGCATGAGAAGAGTGGGATGTGGGTTGATTAGAAAGGGTAGTGAGTGGTGGGATGAAGAAGTAAGAGTATTAGTGAAAGAGAAGAGAGAGGCATTTGGACGATTTTTGCAGGGAAAAAATGAAATTGAGTGGGAGATGTATAAAAGAAAGAGACAGGAGGTCAAGAGAAAGGTGCAAGAGGTGAAAAAAAGGGCAAATGAGAGTTGGGGTGAGAGAGTATCATTAAATTTTAGGGAGAATAAAAAGATGTTCTGGAAGGAGGTAATTAAAGTGCGTAAGAAAATGGAGCAAATAGGAACTTCATTGAAGGGCGTAAATGGGGAGGTGATAACAAGTAGTGGTGATGTGAGAAGGAGTATTTTGAAGGTTTGTTGAATGTGTTTGATGATAGAGTGGCAGATATAGGGTGTTTTGGTCGAGGTGGTGTGCAAAGTGAGAGGGTTAGGGAAAATGATTTGGTAAACAGAGAAGAGGTAGTAAAAGTTTTGCGGAAGATGAAAGCCGGCAAGGCAGCAGGTTTGGATGGTATTGCAGTGGAAGTTATTAAAAAAGGTGGTGACTGTATTGTTGACTGGTTGGTAAGGTTATTTAATGTATGTATGACTCATGGTGACGTGCCTGAGGATTGGCGGAATGCGTGCATAGTGCCATTGTACAAAGGCAAAGGGGATAAGAGTGAGTGCTCAAATTACAGAGGTATAAGTTTGTTGAGTATTCATGGTAAATTATATGGGAGGATATTGATTGAGAGGGTGAAGGCATGTACAGAGCATCAGATTGGGAAGAGCAGTGTGGTTTCAGAAGTGGTAGAGGATGTGTGGATCAGGTGTTTGCTTTGAAGAATGTATGTGAGAAATACTTAGAAAAGCAAATGGATTTGTATGTAGCATTTATGGATCTGGAGAAGGCATATGATAGAGTTGATAGAGATGCTCTGTGGAAGGTATTAAGAATATATGGTGTGGGAGGAAAGTTGTTAGAAGCAGTGAAAAGTTTTTGTCGAGGATGTAAGGCATATGTACGTGTAGGAAGAGAGGAAAGAGAATGGTTCTCAGTGAATGTAGGTTTGCGGCAGGGGTGTGTGATGTCTCCATGGTTGTTTAATTTGTTTATGGATGGGGTTGTTAGGGAGGTGAATGCAAGAGTTTTGGAAAGAGGGGCAAGTATGAAGTCTGTTGTGGATGAGAGAGCTTGGGAAGTGAGTCAGTTGTTGTTCGCTGATGATACAGCGCTGGTGGCTGATTCATGTGAGAAACTGCAGAAGCTGGTGACTGAGTTTGGTAGAGTGTTTGAAAGAAGAAAGTTAAGAGTAAATGTGAATAAGAGCAAGGTTATTAGGTACAGTATGGTTGAGGGTCAAGTCAATTGGGAGGTGAGTTTGAATGGAGAAAAACTGGAGGAAGTGAAGTGTTTTAGATATCTGGGAGTCGATCTGGCAGCGGATGGAACCATGGAAGTGGAAGTGGATCATAGGGTGGGGGAGGGGGCGAAAATTCTGGGAGCCTTGAAGAATGTGTGGAAGTCGAGAACATTATCTCGGAAAGCAAAAATGGGTATGTTTGAAAGAATAGTGGTTCCAACAATGTTGTATGGTTGCGAGGCGTGGGCTATGGATAGAGTTGTGCGCAGGAGGATGGATGTGCTGGAAATGAGATGTTTTAGGACAATGTGTGGTGTGAGGTGGTTTGATCGAGTAAGTAACGTAAGGGTAAGAGAGATGTGTGGAAATAAAAAGAGCGTGGTTGAGAGAGCAGAAGAGGGTGTTTTGAAATGGTTTGGGCACATGGAGAGAATGAGTGAGGAAAGATTGACCAAGAGAATATATATGTCGGAGGTGGAGGGAACGAGGAGAAGTGGGAGACCAAATTGGAGGTGGAAAGATGGAGTGAAAAGGACTTTGTGTGATCGGGGCCTGAGCATGCAGGAGGGTGAAAGGAGGGCAAGGAATAGAGTGAATTGGAGCGATGTGGTATACAAGGGTTGACGTGCTGTCGGTGGATTGAATCGGGGCGTGTGGGGCGTCTGGGGTGAACCATGGAAGGCTGTGTAGGTATGCATATTTGCGTGTGTGGACGTATGTATATACATGTGTGTGGGGGTGGGTTGGGCCATTTCTCTCGTATGTTTCCTTGCGCTACCTCGCAAACGCGGGAGACAGCGACAAAGCAAAAAAAAAAAAAAAAAAAAAAGTAAATTTTAGGGAGAATAAAAAGATGTTCTGGAAGGAGGTAAATAGGGTGCGTAAGACAAGGGAGCAAATGGGAACTTCAGTGAAGAGCGTAAATGGGAAGGTGATAACAAGTAGTGGTGATGTGAGAAGGAGATGGAATGAGTATTTTGAAGGTTTGTTAAATGTGTCTGATGACAGAGTGGCAGATATAGGGTGTTTGGGTCGACGTGGTGGGCAAAGTGAGAGGGTTAGGGAAAATGATTTGGTAAACAGAGAAGAGGTAGTAAAAGCTTTGCGGAAGATGAAAGCCGGCAAGGCAGCAGGTTTGGATGGTATTGCAGTGGAATTTATTAAAAAAGGGGGTGACTGTATTGTTGACTGGTTGGTAAGGTTATTTAATGTATGTATGACTCATGGTGAGGTGCCTGAGGATTGGCGAAATGCGTGCATAGTGCCATTGTACAAAGGCAAAGGGGATAAGAGTGAGTGCTCAAATTACAGAGGTATAAGTTTGTTGAGTATTCCTGGTAAATTACATGGGAGGGTATTGATTGAGAGGGTGAAGGCATGTACAGAGCATCAGATTGGGGAAGAGCAGTGTGGTTTCAGAAGTGGTAGAGGATGTGTGGATCAGGTGTTTGCTTTGAAGAATGTATGTGAGAAATACTTAGAAAAGCAAATGGATTTGTATGTAGCATTTATGGATCTGGAGAAGGCATATGATAGAGTTGATAGAGATGCTCTGTGGAAGGTATTAAGAATATATGGTGTGGGAGGCAAGTTGTTAGAAGCAGTGAAAAGTTTTTATCGAGGATGTAAGGCATGTGTACGTGTAGGAAGAGAGGAAAGTGATTGGTTCTCAGTGAATGTAGGTTTGCGGCAGGGGTGTGTGATGTCTCCATGGTTGTTTAATTTGTTTATGGATGGGGTTGTTAGGGAGGTAAATGCAAGAGTCTTGGAAAGAGGGGCAAGTATGAAGTCTGTTGGGGATGAGAAAGCTTGGGAAGTGAGTCAGTTGTTGTTCGCTGATGATACAGCGCTGGTGGCTGATTCATGTGAGAAACTGCAGAAGCTGGTGACGGAGTTTGGTAAAGTGTGTGGAAGAAGAAAGTTAAGAGTAAATGTGAATAAGAGCAAGGTTATTAGGTACAGTAGGGTTGAGGGTCAAGTCAATTGGGAGGTGAGTTAAAATGGAGAAAAACTGGAGGAAGTGAAGTGTTTTAGATATCTGGGAGTGGATCTGTCAGCGAATGGAACCATGGAAGCGGAAGTGGATCATAGGGTGGGGGAGGGGGCGAAAATTTTGGGAGCCTTGAAAAATGTGTGGAAGTCGAGAACATTATCTCGGAAAGCAAAAATGGGTATGTTTGAAGGAATAGTGGTTCCAACAATGTTGTATGGTTGCGAGGCGTGGGCTATGGATAGAGTTGTGCGCAGGAGGATGGATGTGCTGGAAATGAGATGTTTGAGGACAATGTGTGGTGTGAGGTGGTTTGATCGAGTAAGTAACGTAAGGGTAAGAGAGATGTGTGGAAATAAAAAGAGCGTGGTTGAGAGAGCAGAAGAGGGTGTTTTGAAATGGTTTAGGCACATGGAGAGAATGAGTGAGGAAAGATTGACCAAGAGGATATATGTGTCGGAGGTGGAGGGAACGAGGAGAAGAGGGAGACCAAATTGGAGGTGGAAAGATGGAGTGAAAAGGATTTTGTGTGATCGGGGCCTGAACATGCAGGAGGGTGAAAGGAGAGCAAGGAATAGAGTGAATTGGAGCGATGTGGTATTCAGGGGTTGAAGTGCTGTCGGTGGATTGAATCAAGGCATGTGAAGCGTCCGGGGTAAACCATGGATAGCTGTGTAGGTATGTATATTTGCGTGTGTGGACGTGTGTATGTACATGTGTATGGGGGGGGTTGGGCCATTTCTTTCGTCTGTTTCCTTGCGCTACCTCGCAACCGCGGGAGACAGCGACGAGGTATAAAAAAAAAAAAAAGAAATATATATATATATATATATATATATATATATATATATATATATATATATATATATATATATATATATATATATATATATACATATAACATATATATATATATAAATATATATATACATATAACATATATATAGATATATATATATACATATAACATATATATATATATATATATATATATATATATATATACATATATATATATATACATATATATATATATATATATATATATATATATATATATATATATATATATATATATTTTTTATTTTTTTTTTTTTTGCTTCGTCGCTGTCTCCCGCGTTTGCGAGGTAGCGCAAGGAAACAGACGAAAGAAATGGCCCAACCCACCCCCATACACATGTATATAAATACGTCCACACACGCAAATATACATACCTACACAGCTTTCCATGGTTTACCCCAGACGCTTCACATGCCTTGATTCAATCCACTGACAGCACGTCAACCCCGGTATACCACATCGCTCCAATTCACTCTATTCCTTGCCCTCCTTTCACCCTCCTGCATGTTCAGGCCCCGATCACACAAAATCTTTTTCACTCCATCTTTCCACCTCCAATTTGGATTACCTCTTCTCCTCGTTCCCTCCACCTCCGACACATATATCCTCTTGGTCAATCTTTCCTCACTCATTCTCTCCATGTGCCCAAAACATTTCAAAACACCCTCTTCTGCTCTCTCAACCACGCTCTTTTTATTTCCACACATCTCCCTTACCCTTACGTTACTTACTCGATCAAAACACCTCACACCACACATTGTCCTCAATCATCTCATTTCCAGCACATCCATCCTCCTGCGCACAACTCTATCCATAGCCCACGCCTCGCAACCTTACAACATTGTTGGAACCACTATTCCTTCAAACATACACATTTTTGCTTTCCCAGATAATGATCTCGACTTCCACACATTTTTCAAGGCTCCCAGAATTTTCACCCCCTCCCCCACCCTATGATCCGCTTCCGCTTCCATGGTTCCATCCGCTGCCAGATCGACTCCCAGATATCTAAAACACTTTACTTCCTCCAGTTTTTCTCCATTCAAACTCACCTCCCAATTGACTTGACCCTCAACCCTACTGTAACGTTGCTCTTATTCACATTTACTCTTAAGTTTCTTCTTTCACACACTTTACCAAACTCAGTCACCAGCTTCTGCAGTTTCTCACATGAATCAGCCACCAGCGCTGTATCATCAGCGAACAACAACTGACTCACTTCCCAAGCTCTCTCATCCACAACAGACTTCATACTTGCCCCTCTTTCCAAAACTCTTGCATTCACCTCCCTAACAACCCCATCCATAAACAAATTAAACAACCATGGACACATCACACACCCCTGCCGCAAACCTACATTCACTGAGAACCAATCACTTTCCTCTCTTCCTACACGTACACATGCCTTACATCCTCGATAAAAACTTTTCACTGCTTCTAACAACTTGCCTCCCACACCATATATTCTTAATACCTTCCACAGAGCATCTCTATCAACTCTATCATATGCCTTCTGCAGATCCATAAATGCTACATACAAATCCATTTGCTTTTCTAAGTATTTCTCACATACATTCTTCAAAGCAAACACCTGATCCACACATCCTGTACCACTTCTTAAACCACACTGCTCTTCCCCAATCTGATGCTCTGTACATGCCTTCACCCTCTCAATCAATACCCTCCCATATAATTTACCAGGAATACTCAACAAACTTATACCTCTGTAATTTGAGCACTCACTCTTATCCCCTTTGCCTTTGTACAATGGCACTATGCACGCATTCCGCCAATCCTCAGGCACCTCACCATGAGTCATACATACATTAAATAATCTTACCAACCAGTCAACAATACAGTCACCCCCTTTTTTAATAAATTCCACTGCAATACCATCCAAACCTGCTGCCTTTCCGGCTTTCATCTTCCGCAAAGCTTTTACTACCTCTTCTCTGTTTACCAAATCATTTTCCCTAACCCTCTCACTTTGCACACCACCACGACCAAAACACCCTATATCTGCCACTCTATCATCAAACACATTGAACAAACCTTCAAAATACTCACTCCATCTCCTCCTCACATCACCACTACTTGTTATCACCTCCCCATTTGCGCCCTTCACTGAAGTTCCCATTTGCTCCATTGTCTTACGCACTTTATTTACCTCTTTCCAAAACATCTTTTTATTCTCCCTAAAATTTAATGATACTCTCTCACCCCAACTCTCATTTGCCCTTTTTTTCACCTCTTGCACCTTTCTCTTGACCTCCTGTCTCTTTCTTTTATACGTCTCCCAATCAATTGCATTTTTTCCCTGCAAAAATCGTCCAAATGCCTCTCTCTTCTCTTTCACTAATACTCTTACTTCTTCATCCCACCACTCACTACCCTTTCTAATCAACCCACCTCCCGCTCTTCTCATACCACAAGCTTTTTTTGCGCAATCCATCACTTATTCCCAAAATACATCCCATTCCTCCCCCACTCCCCTTACTTCCATTGTTCTCACCTTTTTCCATTCTGTACTCAGTCTCTCCTGGTACTTCCTCACACAAGTCTCCTTCCCAAGCTCACTTACTCTCACCACCCTCTTCACCCCAACATTCACTCTTCTTTTCTGAAAACCCATACAAATCTTCACCTTAGCCTCCACAAGATAATGATCAGACATCCCTCCAGTTGCATCTCTCAGCACATCAACATCCAAAAGTCTCTCTTTCGCGCGCCTGTCAATTAACACGTAATCCAATAACGCTCTCTAGCCATCTCTCCTAGTTACATAAGAATACTTATGTATATCTCGCTTTTTAAACCAGGTATTCCCAATCATCAGTCCTTTTTCAGCACATAAATCTACAAGCTCTTCACCATTTCCATTTACAACACTGAACACCCCATGTATACCAATTATTCCCTCAACTGCCACATTACTCACCTTTGCATTCAAATCACCCATCACTATAACCCGGTCTCGTGCATCAAAACCACTACCACACTCATTCAGCTGCTCCCAAAACACTTGCCTCTCATGATCTTTCTTCTCATGCCCAGGTGCATATGCACCAATAATCACCCATCTCTCTCCATCAACTTTCAGTTTTACCCATATTAATCGAGAATTTCCTTTCTTACATTCTATCACATACTCCCACAACCCCTGTTTCATTAGTACTGCTACTCCTTCCCTTGCTCTTGTCCTCTCACTAACCCCTGACTTTACTCCCCAGACATTCCCGAACCACTCTTCCCCTTTACCCTTGAGCTTCGTTTCACTCAGAGCCAAAACATCCAGGTTCCTTTTCTCAAACATACTACCTATCTCTCCTTTTTTCACATCTTGGTTACATCCACACACATTTAGGCACCCCAATCTGAGCCTTCGAGGAGGATATATATATATATATATATATATATATATATATATATATATATATATATATATATATATATATATATATATATATATATATATATATATATATATATATATATATATATATATATACATATATATATATATATATATATATATATATATATATATATATATATATCCCTGGGGATAGAGGAGAAAGAATACTTCCCAAGCATTCCTAACGTGTCTTAGGAGGCGACTAAAGGGGACGTAAGTGGGTGGCCAGAAACCCTCCCCTCCTTGTATTTTAACTTTCTAAAAGGGGAAACAGAAGAAGGAGTCACGCGAGGAGTGCTCATCCTCCTCGAAGGCTCAGATTGGGGTGTCTAAATGTGTGTGGATGTAAGCCAGATGAGAAAAAAGGAGAGATAGGTAGTATGTTTTAGGAAAGGAACCTGGATGTTTTGGCTCTGAGTGAAACGAAGCTCAAGCTAAAGGGGAAGAGTGGTTTGGGAATGTCTTGGGAGTAAAGTCAGGGGTTAGTGAGAGGACAAGAGCAAGGGAAGGAGTAGCACTACTCCTCAGGAGTTCTGGGAGTATGTGATAGAGTGTAAGAAAGTAAATTCTAGATTGATATGGGTAAAACTGAAAGTTGATGGGGAGAGATGGGTGATTATTGGTGCAAATGCACCTGGGCATGAGAAGAAAGATCATGAGAGGCAAATGTTTTGGGAGAAGCTGAATGAGTGTATTAGTTTTTTTGATGCACAAGACCTGGTTATAGTGATGGGTGATTTGAATGCAAAGGTGAGTAATGTGGCAGTTGAGGGAATAATTGGTATACATGGAGTGTTCAGTGTTGTAAATGGAAATGGTGAAGAGCTTGTAGATTTATGTGCTGAAAAAGGACTGGTGATTGGGAATACCTGTTTTAAAAAGCGAGATATACATAAGTATACGTATATAAGTAAGAGAGATGGCCAGAGAGCGTTATTGGATTACGTGTTAATTGATAGGCGCACGAAAGAGAGACTTTTGGATGTTAATGTGTTGAGAGGTGCAACTGGAGGGATGTCTGATCATTATCTTGTGGAGGCGAAGGTGAAGATTTATGTGGGTTTTCAGAAAAGAAGAGAGAGAATGTTGGGGTGAAGAGAGTGGTGAGAGTAAGTGAGCTTGGGAAGTAGACTTGTGTGAGGAAGTACCAGGACAGACTGAGTACAGAATGGAAAAAGGTGAGAACAAAGGAGGTAAAGGGAGTGGGGGAGGAATGGGATGTATTTAGGGAAGCAGTGATGGCTTGCGCAAAAGATGCTTGTGGCATGAGAAGCGTGGGAGGTAGGTTGATTAGAAAAGGTAGTGAGTGGTGGGATGAAGAAGTAAGAGTATTAGTGAAAGAGAAGAGAGAGGCATTTGGACGATTTTTGCAGGGAAAAAATTCAAATGAGTGGGAGAGGTATAGAAGAAAGAGGCAGGAGGTCAAGAGAAAGGTGCAAGAGGTGAAAAAGAGGGCATAGAGTATCATTAAATTTCAGGGAGAATAAAAAGATTTTTTTGGAAGGAGGTAAATAAAGTGCGTAAGACAAGGGAGCAAATGGGAACTTCAGTGAAGGGGGCTAATGGGGAGGTGATAACAAGTAGTGGTGATGTGAGAAGGAGATGGAGTGAGTATTTTGAAGGTTTGTTGAATGTGTTTGATGATAGCGTGGCAGTTATAGGATGTTTTGGTCGAGGTTGTGTGCAAAGTAAGAGGGTTAGGGAAAATGATTTGGTAAATAGAGAAGAGGTAGTAAAAGCTTTGCGGAAGATGAAAGCCGGCAAAGCAGCAGGTTTGGATGATATTGCAGTGGAATTTATTAAAAATGCGGATGACTGTATTGTTGTCTGGTTGGTAAGGTTATTTAATGTATGTATGATTTGTGGTGAGGTGCCTGAGGATTGGCGGAATGCTTCCATAGTGCCATTGTACAAAGGCAAAGGGAATAAGAGTGAGTGCTCAAATTACAGAGGTATAAGTTTGTTGAGTATTCCTGGTAAATTATATGGGAGGGTATTGATTGAGACGGTGAAGGCATGTACAGAGCATCAGATTGGGGAAGAGCAGTGTAGTTTCGGTAGTAGTAGAGGATGTGTGGATCAGGTGTTTCCTTTGAGGAATGTATGTGAGAAATACTTAGAAAACAAATGGATTTGTATATAGCATTCATGGATCTGCAGAAGGCATATGATAGAGTTGATAGAGATGCTCTGTGAAAGGTTTTAAGAATATATGGTGTGGGAGGCAAGTTGTTAGAAGCAGTGGAAAGTTTTTATCGAGGATGTAAGGCATGTGTACGTGCAGGAAGAGAGGAAAGTGATTGGTTCTCAGTAAATGTAGGTTTGCGGCAGGGGTTTGTGATGTCTCCATGGTTGTTTAATTTGTTTATGGATTTGGTTGTTAGGGAGGTGAATGCAAGAGTTTTGGAAAGAGGTGCAAGTATGCAGTCTGTTCTGGATGAGAGAGCTTGGGAAGTGAGTCAGTTGTTGTTCGCTGATGATATATCGCTGGTGGTTGATTCATGTGAGAAACTGCAGAAGCTGGTGACTGAGTTTGGTAAAGTGTTTGAAAGAAGAAAGTTAAGAGATTATGTGACTAAGAGCAAGGTTATTAGGTACAGTAGGGTTTAGGGTCAAGTCAATTGGGAGGTAAGTTTGAATGGAGAAAAACTGGAGGAAGTAAAGTATCTGGGAGTGGATCTGGCAGCGGATGGAACCATGGAAGCGGAAGTGAATCATAGGGTGGGGGAGGTGGCGAAAATTCTGGGAGCCTTGAAGAATGTGTGGAAATCGAGAACATTATCTCGGAAAGCAAAAATGGGTATGTTTGAAGGAATAGTGGTTCCAACAATGTTGTATGGTTGCGAGGCGTGGGCTATGGATAGAGTTGTGCGCAGGAGGGTGGATGTGCCTGAAATCAGATGTTTGAGGACAATATGTGGTGTGAGGTGGTTTGATCGAGTAAGTAATGTAAGGGTAAGAGAGATGTGTGGAAATAAAAAGAGTGTGGTTGAGAGAGCAGAAGAGGGTGTTTTGAAATGTTTGGTCACATGGAGAGAATGAGTGAGGAAAGATTGACCAAGAGGATATATGTGTCAGAAGTGGAGGGAACGAGGAGAAGTGGGAGACCAAATTGGAGGTGGAAAGACGGAGTGAAAAAGATTTTGAGTGATCTTGGCCTGAACATGCAGGAGTGTGAAAGGCGTGTAAGGAATACAGTAAATTGGAACGATGTGGTATACCGGGGTCGACTTGCTGTCAATGGATTGAACCAGGGCATGTGAAGCGAGTAGGTTAAACCATGGAAAGATGTGTTGGGCCTGGATGTGGAAAGGAACTGTGGTCTCGGGCATTATTGCATGACAGCTAGAGACTGAGTGTGAACGAATGGGGCCTTGTCTTTTCCTAGCGCTACCTCGCACACATAAGGGGGGAGGGGGATGGTATTCTATGTGTGGCGAATTGGCGATGGAAATGAATAAAAGCAGACAGTGTGAACTGTGTGCATGGGTATATATGTATGTGTCTGCGTGTGTTTATATATATATGTGTACATTGAGATGTATAGGTATGTACATTGGCGTGTGTGGACGTGTATGTATATACATGTGTATGGGTGTGGGTTGGGCCATTTCTTTCGTCTGTATCCTTGCGCTACCTCGCAAACGCGGGAGACAACGACAAAGCAAAATAAATATATAAATATATATATATATATATATATATATATATATATATATATATATATATATATATATATATATATATATATATATATATATATATATATATATATATATACCCTCTTTCACATTTTTTTTTTTTTATACTTTGTCGCTGTCTCCCGCGTCTGCGAGGTAGCGCAAGGAAACAGACGAAAGAAATGGCCCAACCCCCCCCCCATACACATGTATATACATACGTCCACACACGCAAATATACATACCTACACAGCTTTCCATGGTTTACCCCAGACGCTTCACATGCCTTGATTCAATCCACTGACAGCACGTCAACCCCGGTATACCACATCGCTCCAATTCACTCTATTCCTTGCCCTCCTTTCACCCTCCTGCATGTTCAGGCCCCGATCATACAAAATCTTTTTCACTCCATCTTTCCACCTCCAATTTGGTCTCCCTCTTCTCCTTGCTCCCTCCACCTCCGACACATATATGCTCTTGGTCAATCTTTCCTCACTCATCCTCTCCATGTGCCCAAACCACTTCAAAACACCCTCTTCTGCTCTCTCAACCACGCTCTTTTTATTTCCACACATCTCTCTTACCCTTACGTTACTCACTCGATCAAACCACCTCACACCACACATTGTCCTCAAACATCTCATTTCCAGCACATCCATCCTCCTGCGCACAACTCTATCCATAGCCCACGCCTCGCAACCATACAACATTGTTGGAACCACTATTCCTTCAAACATACCCATTTTTGCTTTCCGAGATAATGTTCTCGACTTCCACACATTCTTCAAGGCCCCCAGAATTTTCGCCCCCTCCCCCACCCTATGATCCACTTCCGCTTCCATGGTTCCATCCGCTGCCAGATCCACTCCCAGATATCTAAAACACTTCACTTCCTCCAGTTTTTCTCCATTCAAACTCACCTCCCAATTGACTTGACCCTCAACCCTACTGTACCTAATAACCTTGCTCTTATTCACATTTACTCTTAACTTTCTTCTTCCTTTCACATGTATTATGTAATATTTGTATGGAATTCTTTGAAACAGAATTACTAAAGGATATCTTACATTCTAATGCATTATGCTTTAGATTCTTGATGATTTTCTTGTGTTTGGGTAAGAAATGAAAATTTGGTAATATTTCTCCCCTCACTTAACATTTTAGATTCTTTCATCAAATTTGCTGCAGAAAATGACAATGATGGTATGTTGCCATTTTTAGATTGCATGATCTATAGTGATGGAAACACGTTTATTTATACAGAAATCCAACTTATATATGTTCTTATATCCATTATTACTTAGCTCAACATGACAGAATTGAATTATCATCATTTCAGTCTATGATCCTTATTACATTACATATTTGCAGAGTTTATTGATGAGTTTGAGAAGATATATTCTATTGGATCCCATTTAAATGATTTTGTAGAGTTGAACTCAAACTCCCCTTGACACAAGCAATCTTTTATTTCTTCCTTTCAATTGTTATTTTATTTTTCTTCCCAAGGTGCTTAAGTTCTTTCATGTAAATGTTGCCTTCAGCAAGAATAATACTATGGAGAATAGGTTAATCAGGAACTCACTATAAGGTTCTCCTGGATGCATCTATAAACTGTCAGGTAGAAACTGTGTTAATCTTTATGTTGGGGAGACTGGTAAGGGTCTTTCTGTTAGAGTTAAGCAACATTAATATAGTATAAGAACAGGAAAGGAATCAAATGCCTTGTTTAATCACCGCAAAAGCTATGATCACTGTACTGACTGGAGTAATGCCATCTCAGTTATCAATTTTAACTCCAGTACCATGAGAAATATCTTTTAGTCTTCTATTACTTAATACAAAAAGAATTATGACCTTTATATTGGTGAGAGTGTATAGAAATTGGATAGCTTTATTGTTGATAAATTTTGTAAACCGTTCCCCTTTTTGTCTACATAATAATCTTAAATTACTTATTATTCATTTATGTATTATGTGAATGTATTTGTTATACTTGCCGTTTCTCGCGTCGGTGTGGTAGCGCCAGGAAACAGACGAAGAATGGCCCATCCACTCATATATACATGTCCATACATAGACATGCACATACACAGATTTATACATATACCTATTCATACCCATCCATGTACCTATTCATACTTGTTTGCCTCCACACATGCCTGTCGCTACCCCCTCCCATAGGAAACAGCACCATGAGGTGGCGCCAGGAAAACGGGCAAAAAAGGCCATATTCATTCTCACTCAGTCTTAAGCTGTCTTGTGTAATGCACCGAAACCACAGCTCCCTATCTGTATCCAGGCCCCACAGACCTTTCCATGGTTTACCTCAGACATTTGACATGCCCTAGTTCACTCCATCGACAGCATGTCGACTCCGGTATATTACATCTTTCCAATTCACTCTATTCCATGCACGCTTCTCACCCAATCGCTCTAGATCATTTTTACTCCATCCTTCCACCTCCAATTTGGTGTCCCACCTCTCCTTGTTCCCTCCACCTCTGACATATACATCCTCTTTGTCAATCTTTCCACATTCATTCTCTCCATATGTCCAAACAATTTCAATATACCCTCTTCTGCTCTTTCAAACACCCTCATTTTATCTTCACACATCTCTGTTACCCTTTCATTACTTACTCGATCAAACCATCTCACACCATATATAGTCCTCAAACATTTTATTTCTAACACAACTATATCCGTAACCTATGCTTCGCAGTCATACAATATTGTTGGAAATACTATTCCTTTAAATATATCTAATTTTGCTCTCCAAGATTACGTTCTCCCCTTCCACACATCCGTCAACGCTCCCAAACCCTTCGCTCCCTTCCCTACCTGCGACTTGCTTTCGCATCTATGGTTCTATTTGCTGCTATGTCCACTCCCAGATATCTAAAACACTTCACTTCCTCAAATTTTTCTTTATTCAAACTTACATCCCATTCAACTTGTCCCTTAACCCTATTGAACCTAATAACCTTGCTCTTATCATCATTCACTATCAACTTCCTCCTTTCTCACACTGTTCCAAACTCAGTCACCAACTTCTGCAGTTTCTCACTATAATTACCCACTAGAGCTGTATCATCGGCGAACAGCAATGACTCACTTCCCAGACCCTCTCATCCTTAACAGACTGCATATTCGCCACTCTATCCAAAGCTCTTGCATTTACCTCCCTAACCACCCATCCATAAACACATTAAACAACCATGGGGTCATCACACACTCCTGCCGCAGAATGACATTCACCTGAAACAATGCTCTCTCTCTCTCTCTCTCTCTCTCTCTCTCTCTCTCTCTCTCTCTCTCTCTCTCTCTCTCTCTCTCTCTCTCTCTCTCTCTCTCTCTCTCTCTCTCTCTCTCTCTCTCTCTCTCTCCCCTCCTAATCGTACAAGTGCATTACATCCTTGGTAAAACGTTCTCTCTGCTTCTAGCAACTTACCTACCACATCATATACTCGTAAGACCTTCTGCATAGCATTTCTAACAACTGTATCATATGCCTTATCCTGATCCATAAATCTTATATAAAAATCCATCTGTTTTTCTAAGTATTTCTCAAACACATTTTGCAAAGCAAAATCCTGATCAACACATCCTCTGCCACTTTTGAAAAAACACTTCTCTTCCCCTATCTGTTGCTCCGTACAAGCGTTCACCCTTTCAGTCAATACCCTCTCATATCATTTCCCAAGAATAATCAGCAAACTTATGCCTCTGTAGTTTAAACATTTACCTTTATCCCCTATGCCTTTGCACAATGGCGGTATACACGCCTTTCGCCAAAGCTCAGGCACTTCAACATGGCCCATACATACACTGAATATCCTTACCAAGAAATCAACAGCAATGTCACCCCTTTTTTTTAATAGATTCTACTGCAGTACTATCCAGCCCCGCCGCCTTGCCGGATTTCGTCTTCAGCAAAGCTTTCACTACTTCCTTTTTCTTAACCAAACGATTCTCCCTGACCTTCTCACTTCGCACAAACCTCTACCAAAACACCCTATTCTACCACTCTATCATCAAACACACTCAACAAACCTTCAAAATACTTCATCTCCATCTCACTTCATCACTGCCTGTTATTACTTCCCCCCCTTGCCCCCTTCACCGATTTTCCCATTCGTACTCTTCTCTTACGCACGTTATTGACCTCCTTCCAAAGCATCTTCTTATTCTCCCAACAATTTACAGACACTCTCTGACCCTAACTCTCATTTGCCCTCTCTCTACAGCCCTAGCACCTTTCTCTTGCCCTCCTGCCGCTTTCTTTTATACATCTCCCAGTCATTTGCACTCCTTCTTGGCAAGTATCATGCAAACGCCTCTTTTTTCTTTTACTTTACTTCCTCATCTCACCACTCACTACCCTTTCTAATCATTGCACCTCCCACCTTTCTCATGCCAAATGCATACTTTCCGCAAGACATCTCTGCTTCCTTAAAAGCATCCCATTCCTCACCCACTCCCCTCACGTCATTTGCTCTCACCTTTGAAATTCTACACTCAACCTCTCCTGGTACTCCCTTACACAAGTCTCCTTCCCAAGCTCACTTACTCTCACCATTCTCATCTCTTCAACATTCTCTCTTATTTTTTGAAAACCTCTACAATCTTCACCTTCGCCTCTACAAGATAATGATTAGGCATCCCTCCAGCAATCCCTCTCAGTGAATTACTCACTCGATCAAACCACCTCACACCCCAAATCATCGTTTAACATTTCATTTGCAACACATCTACCCTCCTCCACAGAACCCTATCTATAGCCCATGCTTCGGAGCCATATAACATTGTTGGAACTATTATTCATCCAATCCTACCCATTTTTGCTTTTCGATGTAAAGTTCTCTCCTTCCACACATTCTTCATCCCTCCCAAAACTTTCGCCCCCTCTCCCAGCCTGTGACACTTCTGCTTCCATGGTTCCATTCGCAGCTAAAACACTTCACTTCCTCGGAAATTTCTCCATTCAAACTTACATTCCAATGAACGTGACCCTCAACTCTGCTGAGCCTAATAACCTTGCTCGTATTCACATTTACTCCCAACTTTCTCCTTCCACACAATATTCTAAACTCAGTTATCAACTTCTGCAGTTTGTCATTCGAATCAGACACCCGAACTGTTTCATAGGCGAACAAAAACTGACTCATTTCTTAGGCCCTTTCATCCCCAACAGACTGCATACTCGATACTCTCCAAAACTCTCGCATTTACCTCCCTAGCCACACAATCCATAAACAAATCAATCAAACACTGGGACATAACACGCCCCTGTCACAAACCGATATTTGCTGTGAACTTGCCTCCCACACCATATACTTTTAAAACCTTTCCCAAAGCATCTCTATTAACCTTATCATATGCCTTCTACAGACCCATAAATCCTACATACAGATCCATGTCTTTTTTTTTAGATATTTCTCACGTACACTCTTCAAAGCAAACACCTGATCCACACATCCTCTATCACTTCCGAAGCCACACTGCTCTTCTCCAATCTGTTACTCTATACATACGATCACTCTCTCAATCAAAACCCTCCCATATAATTCCCCATGAATATTCAACAAAATCATGCCTCTGTAGTTTGAACACTTTATCTTCTTTGCCTTTGTATAATGGTATTATGAATACATTCCGCCAATGCTCAGGAACTTTCCCATGGTTCATACATACATTAGATATCCTTATCAACCAATCAAAAACACAATCATCCTCATTTTTGAAATTTCGCTGCAATACCATCCAAACCCGCCGCCTTGTCGGCTTTCATCTTCCATAAAGTTTTCACTAACTCTTCTCTGCTTACTAAATCATTTTCCCTGACCCACTCACTTCGCACACCACCCTGACTAAAGCACGCTATATCTGCCACTCTATCAGCAAACATATTCAATAAACCTTCAAAAATCTCACTCCATCTCCTCACTTCATCACTACCTGTTATTACCTCCCCACTAGCCCCCTTCACCGATGTTCCCATTTCTTCTCTTGTCTTAAGCGCATCATTTACCTCTTTCCTGAAAATCATTTCATTTTCCCAAAATTTACCGATTCTTTCTCACCGAACTTTCATATGCCGTTGACGTGCTGCTTTCTTTTATACATCTCCCAGTAGTTTACATTATTTCCCTGCAAGTATCGACCAAACGTCTCTCCTCTTTTACTAACGATATATATGTTTATATACCTGGGGATAGGGGAGGAAAAAAAGAAAAAACTTTTCACGCATTCCAGGCGTAAAATAAAAGTTGAAAGTTAATGGGGAAAAGAATAAGCTCTTGAGGAAAAGTATCGCAGTATAACAAATGATATTTCAAAGTGTACAGATGTATGGTGTAAATTTTCTCTCTCTCTCTCTTCACCCCCTTGTTCATGAGGCTATGGTAAAATAAAAACTTAAACTTCACTCACCTACTCAGAGTTGTCTGTCTGTGGTGTTCTGTCACCACGCATATGAGACACAGACCATCTTGGGGAGATCATACTACATATATGGATGGAGGTTTCCATCACACCTTCCCACCCTGACCACCATATGCACTCTCGCCATCGCCATTCCCTTCTTCCTTATCTAGCACACCCTTCCTCATCATCATCACCCGCTCCTTCCATGCCCACCACACCCTCGCTCACAACCCCTATTTCCTCTCACCCCTGGACACATTCCTGAAAGATGGAAGACATTATTTAGTTGCATAAATATCTAGCCTGTCATTTTTCTTTTTCATACCTCCCATGTCACTAGTAAACTTCCCGCTGTACAAGGAAATATTTTTCTGAAACAATTTAAACACAGAAGCCAACAGTCCATCACCTGCAAAAGAATATGCATAAACTATCGGCAACATTGAATGTGGGATCGTCATCATGCTTCTGGCAATTTCATTGCCGTGGCTGCAAACCGATGACAGACCGAAAAACTGGAGCAACTTCTTACAATAGAGGAGTTAGGAACAATGCGAAATAATCTTGAAACGAATGCATTACATGTTGATATAGTTGAAAATGTTAGGCTGGCATAGAACTCAATCTTAAACAGACATACGTATGAATACCTTGTATTTGTATTAAGTAGAAGCCCCCATATGAGCTGGTGATATTCAAAGCAGTCCAACATGACCGAGATCCAACCAGACAGTACGTACCTCAAAGTATGTTAGCTATGCTTGTGTGACTCAGGCACTAAAAGGATAGAATGTTAACCCGGCAGTAAATTTCATATATTCCTATGAATATGTCTTGGTGATCTAGATGTGGATCTTTCAATTGCTTAAGTGCAAAGCCGTGAGGAGCAAAATAACTATAAAGTGTTTTCCCTTTATTTCACTTGATGCCGATAGAGATCAAAAGCTAACATTACCAATGCAATTGCAAGAAATGCTAATGAAATCAACCCAGATGATGTCCCCAGGTGAGAGTAAGAGATTAGATAGAAGCTCAAACATTCAGTCTAATTTAATGAAGGTTTCATTTTACTTTTGTAACTCAAGAGCCAATTACTCAATGAGGTTCATGAATAAGTCGAGAAATTCAAGGAGCATCCACAAGTTACGTCATCATTCGCTTTGGCTCAACTCCTCACAAGGAATTCGCACTCGTTTGATGGAGTGAAATGAATTTTTTCATTTCACATTTCTGTTTGTTAAACTTTGATTAGACAAAATGTGATTCTTCTCTTAGACACGTTCTGTGGACGCTTTACATGATATAATTCCTCTGCTGTGTAAAAAGCTTGTGACGATCTCTCTCTCTCTCTCTCTCTCTCTCTCTCTCTCTCTCTCTCTCTCTCTCTCTCTCTCTCTCTCTCTCTCTCTCTGTATATATATATTTATTTATTTTATTTATTATACTTTGTCGCTGTCTCCCGCGTTTGCGAGGTAGCGCAAGGAAACAGACGAAAGAAATGGCCCAACCCCCCCCCCCCCCCCCATACACATGTATATACATACGTCCACACACGCAAATATACATACCTACACAGCTTTCCATGGTTTACCCCAGACGCTTCACATGCCTTGATTCAATCCACTGACAGCACGTCAACCCCTGTATACCACATCGCTCCAATTCACTCTATTCCTTGCCCTCCTTTCACCCTCCTGCATGTTCAGGCCCCGATCACACAAAATCCTTTTCACTCCATCTTTCCACCTCCAATTTGGTCTCCCTCTTCTCCTCGTTCCCTCCACCTCCGACACATATATCCTCTTGGTCAATCTTTCCTCACTCATTCTCTCCATGTGCCCAAACCATTTCAAAACACCCTCTTCTGCTCTCTCAACCACGCTCTTTTTATTTCCACACATCTCTCTTACCCTTACGTTACTTACTCGATCAAACCACCTCACACCACACATTGTCCTCAAACATCTCATTTCCAGCACATCCATCCTCCTGCGCACAACTCTATCCATAGCCCACGCCTCGCAACCATACAACATTGTTGGAACCACTATTCCTTCAAACATACCCATTTTTGCTTTCCGAGATAATGTTCTCGACTTCCACACATTTTTCAAGGCTCCCAAAATTTTCGCCCCCTCCCCCACCCTATGATCCACTTCCGCTTCCATGGTTCCATCCGCTGACAGATCCACTCCCAGATATCTAAAACACTTCACTTCCTCCAGTTTTTCTCCATTCAAACTCACATCCCAATTGACTTGACCCTCAACCCTACTGTACCTAATAACCTTGCTCTTATTCACATTTACTCTTAACTTTCTTCTTCCACACACTTTACCAAACTCCATCACCAGCTTCTGCAGTTTCTCACATGAATCCGCCACCAGCGCTGTATCATCAGCGAACAACAACTGACTCACTTCCCAAGCTCTCTCATCCCCAACAGACTTCATACTTGCCCCTCTTTCCAAGACTCTTGCATTTACCTCCCTAACAACCCCATCCATAAACAAATTAAACAACCATGGAGACATCACACACCCCTGCCGCAAACCTACATTCACTGAGAACCAATCACTTTCCTCTCTTCCTACACGTACACACATATATATATATATATATGTATATATATATATATATATATATATATATATATATATATATATACATATATGTATATATATATATATATATATATATATATATATATATATATATATATATATATATATATATATATATATATTCTTTTTTCTTTCTTTCAAACTATTCGCTATTTCCCGCATTAGCGAGGTAGCGTTAAGAACAGAAGACTGGGCCTTGAGGGAATACCCTCACCTGGCCCAATTCTCTGTTCCTTCTTTTGGAAAATTAAAAAAAAAAAAAAAAAAATAAAATAAAAAAAAAAAAAAAAACGAGAGGGGAGGATTTCCAGCCCCCCGCTCCCTCCCCTTTTAGTCGCCTTCTACGACACGCAGGGAATACGTGGGAAGTATTCTTTCTCCCCTATCCCCAGGGATAGGGGATATATATATATATATATATATATATATATATATATATATATATATATATATATATATATATATATATATATATATATATATATATATATATACATATATATATACGAGGTATAAAAAAAAAAATATATATATATATACATATATATTCTTTTTTATTTATTATACTTTGTCGCTGTCTCCCGTGTTTGCGAGGTAGCGCAAGGAAACAGACGAAAGAAATGGCCCAACCCCCCCACTCATACACATGTATATACATACGTCCACACACGCAACTATACATACCTACACAGCTTTCCATGGTTTACCCCAGACGCTTCACATGCCCCGATTCAATCCACTGACAGCACGTCAACCCCGGTATACCACATCGCTCCAA
The DNA here is from genome assembly GCF_036320965.1 of Panulirus ornatus. Lineage (NCBI taxonomy): Eukaryota > Metazoa > Arthropoda > Malacostraca > Decapoda > Palinuridae > Panulirus > Panulirus ornatus. Next base: position 7,228,945 of record NC_092250.1, on the reverse strand, counting down.
TTCACTCTATTCCTTGCCCTCCTTTCACCCTCCTGCATGTTCAGGCCCCGATCACACAAAATCTTTTTCACTCCATCTTTCCACCTCCAATTTGGTCTCCCTCTTCTCCTCGTTCCCTCCACCTCCGACACATATATCCTCTTGGTCAATCTTTCCTCACTCATTCTCTCCATGTGCCCAAACCACTTTAAAACACCCTCTTCTGCTCTCTCAATCACGCTCTTTTTATTTCCACACATCTCTCTTACCCTTACGTTACTCACTCGATCAAACCACCTCACACCACACATTGTCCTCAAACATCTCATTTCCAGCACATCCATCCTCCTGCGCACAACTCTATCCATAGCCCACGCCTCGCAACCATACAACATTGTCGGAAACACTATTCCCTCAAACATACCCATTTTTGCTTTCCGAGATAATGTCCTCGACTTCCACACATTCTTCAAGGCCCCCAGAATTTTCGCCCCCTCCCCCACACTATGATCCACTTCCGCTTCCATGGTTCCATCCGCTGCCAGATCCACTCCCAGATATCTAAAACACTTCACTTCCTCCAGTTTTTCTCCATTCAAACTCACCTCCCAATTGACTTGACCCTCAACCATACTGTACCTAATAACCTTGCTCTTATTCACATTTACTCTTAACTTTCTTCTTCCACACACTTTGCCAAACTCAGTCACCAGCTTCTGCAGTTTCTCACATGAATCAGCCACCAGCGCTGTATCATCAGCGAACAACAACTGACTCACTTCCCAAGCTCTCTCATCCCCAACAGACTTCATACTTGCCCCTCTTTCCAAAACTCTTGCAATAACCTCCCTAACAACCCCATCCATAAACAAATTAAACAACCATGGAGACATCACACACCCCTGCCGCAAACCTACATTCACTGAGAACCAATCACGTTCCTCTCTTCCTACACGTACACATGCCTTACATCCTCTATAAAATCTTTTCACTGCTTCTAACAACTTTCCTCCCACACCATATATTCTTAATACCTTCCACAGAGCATCTCTATCAACTCTATCATATGCCTTCTCCAGATCCATAAATGCTACATACAAATCCATTTGCTTTTCTAAGTATTTCTCACATACATTCTTCAAAGCAAACACCTGATCCACGCATCCTCTACCACTTCTGAAACCACACTGCTCTTCCCCAATATGATGCTCTGTACATGCCTTCACCCTCTCAATCAATACCCTCCCATATAATTTACCAGGAATACTCAACAAACTTATACCTCTGTAATTTGAGCACTCACTCTTATCCCCTTTGCCTTTGTACAATGGCACTATGCACGCATTCCGCCAATCCTCAGGCACCTCACCATGAGTCATACATACATTAAATAACCTTACCAACCAGTCAGCAATACAGTCACCCCTTTTTTAATAAATATATATATATATATATATATATATATTTTTTTTTTTTTTTTTTTTTTTCATACTATTCGCTATTTCCCGCGATAGCGAGGTAGCATTAAGAACAGAGGACTGGGCCTTTGAGGAAATATCCTCACCTGGACCTCTTCTCTGTTCCTTCTTTTGGAAAATTAAAAAAAAAAAAAAAAAAAAAAAAAAAAAAACGAGAGGGGAGGATTTCCAGCCCCCCGCTCCCTTCCCTTTTAGTCGCCTTCTACGACACGCAGGGAATACGTGGGAAGTATTCTTTCTCCCCTATCCCCAGGGAAAATATATATATATATATATATATATATATATATATATATATATATATATATATATATATATATATATATATATATATATATATATATATATTTATCTATTTATTTATTTATTTATTCATTTGCTTTGTCGCTGTCTCCCGCGCCTGCGAGGTAGTGCAAGGAAACAGACGAAAGAAATGGCCCAACCCAACCCCACACACATGCACACACACACGCGTCCACACACGCAAACATACACACCCACACATCCCAACGTACACACATATATATACACACACAGACACACACAAATGCACACATGCAAACAATTCACACTGTCTGCCCCTACTCACCCCATCACCACCCCGCAACACCCGGAATAACATCCCCCTCCCCCCTCATGTGCGCGAGGCAGCGCCAGGAAAAGACAACATAGGCCCCATTCGCACACACTCAGTCTCCAGCTGTCATGCAATAATGCGCGAAACCACAGCTCCCTTTCCACATCCAGGCCCCAAACAACTTTCCATGGTTTACCAGAGACAATTCACATGCCCTGATTCAATCCATTGACAGCACGTTGACCCCGGTATACCACATGGATCCAATTCACTCTATTCCTCGCCAGCCATTCACCCTCCTGCATGTTCAGGCCCCGATCACTCAAAATATTTTTCATTCCATCTTTCCATCTCCAATTTGGTCTCCCATGTTCTCGTTCCCTCCACCTCCGACACATATATCCTCTTGGTCAATCTTTCCTAATTCTCTCCATGTGCCCAAACCATTTCAAAACACCCTCTTCTACTCTCTCAACCACGCTTTTCTTTTTTCCACACATCTCTCTTACCCTTACATTACTTACTCGATCAAACCACCTCACACCACATATTGTCCTCAAACATCTCATTTCCAGCACATCCACACTCCTGCGCACAACTCTATCCATAGCGCACGCCTCGCAACAATACAACATTGTTGGAACCACTATTCCTTCAAACATACCAATTTTTGTTTTCCGAGATAATGTTCTCGACTTCCACACAATCTTCAAGGCTCCCAGGATTTTCGCTCCCTCCACCAACCTATGATTTACTTCCTCTTCCATGGTTCCACCCGCTGCCAGATCCACTCGGTGATATTTAAAACACTCTACTTCCTCCAGTTTTTCTCCATTCAAACTTACCTCCCAATTGACTTGACCCTCAACCCTACTGTACCTAATAACCTTGCTCTTATACACATTTACCCTTAACTTTCTTCTTTCACACACTTTACCAAACTCAGTCACCAGCTTCTGCAGTTTTCACATGAATCAGCCACCAGCGCTATATCATCAGAGAACAACAACTGACTCACTTCCCAAGCTCTCTCATCTCCAACAGACTGCATACTTGCCCCTCTTTCCAAAACTCTTCCATTCACCTTCCTAACAACACCATCCATAAGCAAATTAAACAACCATGGAGACATCACACACCCCTGCCGCAAACCTATATCCACTGAGAACCAATCTCTTTTCTCTCTTCCTACACGTACACATACCTTACATCCTCGATAAAAACTTTTCACTGCTTCTAACAACATGCCTCCCACACCATATATTCTTAATACCTTCCTCAGAACACCTCTGTTAACTCTGTAACATGCCTTCTCCAGATCCATAAATGCTACATACAAATCCATTTGTTTTTCTAAGTATTTCTCACATACATTCTTCAAAGCAAACACCTGATCCACACATCCTCTACCACTTCTGAAACCACACTGCTCTTCCCCAATCTGATGCTCTGTACATGCCTTTACACTCTCAATCAATGCCCTCCCATATAATTTACCAGGAACACTCAACAGGAACACTCAACAAATATATATATATATATATATATATATATATATATATATATATATATATATATATATATATATTATCCCTGGGGATAGGGGAGTAAAAATACTTCCCACGCATTCCTCACGTGTCGTAAAAGGCGACTAAAGGTGACGGGAGCTGGGCGCCAGAAACCCTCCTGTCCTTTATTTTAAAAGGGGAAACAGAAGAAGAAGTCACGCAGGGAGTAATCATCCTCCTCGAAGACTCAGAATGGGGTGTCTAAATGTGTGTGGATGTAATCAAGATGAGAAAAGGGAGAGATAGGTAGTATGTTTGAGGAAAGGAACCTGGATGTTTTGGCTCTGAGTGAAACGAAGCTCAAGGGTAAAGGAGAAGAGTGCTTTGGGAATTTTTTGTGGGTAAAGTCAACGGTTAGTGAGAGGAAAAGAGTAAGGGAAGGAGTAGCACTACTCCTGAAACAGGAGTTGTGGGACTATGTGATAGAGTGTAAGAAAGCAAATTATAGTTTCATATGGGTAAAACTGAAAGTTGATGGAGAAAGATGGGTGATTATTGGTGCATATGCACCTGGGCATGAGAAGTTAGATCATGAGAGGCAAGTGTTTTGGGAGGAGCTGAATGAGTGTGTTAGTGGTTTTGATGAACAAGACCGTGTTATAGTGATGGGTGATTTGTATGCAAAGGTGACTAATGTGGCAGTTGAGGGAATAATTGTTATACATGGGGTGTTCAGTGTTGTAAATGGAAATGGTGAAGAGCTTGTAGATTTATGTGCTGAAAAAGGACTGGTTATTGGGAATCACTGGCTTAAAAAGCGAGATACACATAAGTATACGTATGTAAGTAAGAGAGACGGTCAGAGAGCGTTATTGGATTACGTGTTAATTGATAGGCGCGCGAAAGAGACTTTTGGATGTTAATGTGCTGAGAGGTGCAACTGGAGGGATGTCTGATCATTATCTTGTGGAGGCGAAGGTGAAGATTTGTAGGGGTTTTCCGAAAAGAAGCGAGAATGTTGGGGTGAAGAGAGTGTCGAGAGTAAATGAGCTTGGGAATGAGACCTGTGTGAAGAAGTACAAAGAGAGACAGAGTACAGAATGGAAGAAGGTGAGAACAAAGGAGGTAAGGGGATTGGGGGAGGAATGGGATGTATTTAGGGAAGCAGTGATGGCTTGCGCAAAAGATGCTTCTGGCATGAGAAGCGTGGGAGGTGGGTTGATTAGAAAGGTTAGTGAGTGGTGGGATGAAGAAGTAAGATTATTAGTGAAAGACAAGAGTTAGGCATTTGGACGATCTTTGCAGGGAAAAAATGCAAATGAGTGGGAGATGTATAAAAGAAAGAGGCAGGAGGTCACGAGAAAGGTGCAAGAGGTGAAAAAGAGGGCAAATGAGAGTTGGGATGAGAGAGTATCATTAATTTTTAGGAAGAATAAAAAGATGCTTTGGAAGGAGGTAAATAAAGTGCGTAAGACAAGGGAACTTCAGTGAAGGGGGCTAATGGGGAGGAAATAACAAGTAGTGGTGATGTGAAAATGAGATGGGGTGTGTATTTTTAAGGTTTGTTGAATGTGTTTGATGATAGAGTTGCAGATATAGGGTGTTCTGGTCGAGGTGGTGTGCAAAGTGAGAGGGTTAGGGAAAATGATTTGGTAAAAAGAGAAGAGGTAGGAAAAGCTTTGCGGAAGATGAAAGCCGGCAAGGCAGCAGGTTTGGATGGTATTGCAGTGGAATTTGACACAAATGGGGGACACTGTATTCTTGACTGGTTGGTAAGGTTATATGAAATATGTAAGATTCATAATGAGGTGCCTGAGGAATGGCGGAATGCTTGCATCGTGCCATTGTACAAAGGCAAAGGGTATAAGAGTGAGTGCTCAAATTACAGAGGTATAAGTTTGTTCAGTAATCCTGCGAAATTACTTGGGAGGGTATTCATTGAGAGGGTGAAGGCATGTACAGAGCATCAGATTGGGGAGGAGCAGTTTCGTTTCAGAAGTGGTAAAGGATGTGTGGACCTGGTGTTTGCTTTGAAGAATGTATGTGAGAAATACTTAGAAAAGCAAATGGATTTGTATGTATGACTTTTGGATCTGGAGAAGGCATATGATAGAGATCATAGAGATGCTCTATGGAAGGTATTAAGAATGTATGGTGTGGGAGGCAAGTTGTTAGAAGCATGTAAAAGTTTTTATCGAGCATGTAAGGCATGTGTACGTGTAGGAAGAGAGGAAAGTGATTGGTTCTCAGGGAATGTAGGTTTGCGGCAGGGTTGTGTGATGTCTCCATGGCTGTTATTTTGTTTATGGATGGGGTTGTTAGGGAGGTGAATGCAAGAGTTTTGGAAAGAGGGGCAAGTATGCAGTCTGTTGTGGATGAGAGAGCTTGGGAAGTGAGTCGGTTGTTGTTCGCTGATGATACAGCGCTGGTGGCTGAATCATGTGAGAAACTGCAGAAGCTGGTGACTAAGTTTGGTAAAGTGTGTGAAAGAAGAAAGTTAAGAATAAATGTGAATAAGAGCAAGGTTATTAGGTACATTAGGGTTGATGGTCAAGTCAATTGGGAGGTAAGTTTGAATGGAGAAAAACTGGAGGAAGTGAAGTGTTTTAGATATCTGGGAGTGGATCTGGCAGCGGATGGAACCATGGAAGCGGAAGTGGATCATAGGGTGGGGGAGGGGGCGAGAATTCTGGGAGCTTTGAAGAATGTTTGGAAGTCGAGAACATTATCTCGGAAAACAAAAATGGGTATGTTTGAAGGAATTGTGGTTCCAACTATGTTGTATGGTTGTGAGGCGTGGGCTATGGATAGAGTTGTGCGCAGGAGGATGGATGTGCTGGAAATAAGATGTTTCAGGACAATATGTGGTGTGAGGTGGTTTGATCGAGTATGTAATGTAAGGGTAAGAGAGATGTGTGGAAATAAAAAGAGTGTGGTTAAGAGAGCAGAAAAGGGTGTTTTTAAATGTTTTGGTCACATGGAGAGAATGAGTGAGGAAAGATTGACCAAGAGTATATATGTGTCAGAGGTGGAGGGAACGAGAAGTGGAAGACCAAATTAGAGGTGGAAAGATGGAGTGATAAGGATTTTGAGTGATCGGAGCCTCAACATGCAGGAGGATGAAAAGCGTGTAAGGAATAGAGTAAATTGGAACGATGTGGTATACCGGGGTTAACGTGCTGTCA